>NC_089216.1:7427957-7512468 GCF_963930695.1 Labrus bergylta | reverse complement strand
TGATGCCAAGTGTGTGTGTGTGTGTGTGTGTGTTTATGAGTGTGTGTGTGTGTGTGTGTGTGTGTGTGTGTTTATGAGTGTGTGTGTGTGTGTGTGTGTGTGTGTGTGTGTGTGTGTGTGTGTGTGTTTATGAGTGCGTGCGTGGGGGGGGAGAGAGAATAAATGGGGGGGGGGGGGGGATAAATGAATGTAAGTGAAGGAGAGGGAGAATGACAAGCCAAGAGGGGGTGAGATCATAGTCTCACTGCACCTTGTTCCAATTACAATATCCTGTGTTTAGTGTGTGTCTTTGTGTGTGTGTGTGTGTGTGCGATGTATATGTAGGACTGTGCAGGAGATTTTGGACAGCGTGTTCATTCGCTGGATTATGCTCCAGTCTGCCCCTTTTTTTTTTCTTCCCAGCCCTCACATTGCTCTTTGTTCCTTTTGCTGCATTTCAGTAGGATTTTCTTGCGGTTGTTCCACACACAAATGTTTTCAATGCAGCTTTGAATTAAAGGAGTTTACTTTTACTTGTCTTTTTTTTTTTTTTTTTTTATGTTGCAGGATCTGGAAGTATTTTTTCCCACATGTAACATGTGAAAGTTTCCTTTTAAAGTAGAAACTATTCAATATTTTTAGACCAACAAGTGGGAATCGTCAAAGATCTGCAGTTCCCCTTAACTATGTGGAGTCATTTAGTATCTTTAAGGCTGTCTGGCCCTGTATTTTTTACTTTTGTGCTCCTTTATGTGTCATTTTCAGGCTGACTCAAGACTCCAATTTTCTGCAAAAAGTGAATCAAATCCTAATAGCGTCCCCATTGCAAAATCAGAGATACAGACTGTAGCATCTAGTAACAATAACACGAGTTTGCGGCAAATGCTTCTTTGTATCTTCTGGACGAGCTCTTTGCTTAAAAATTAGCACCAATTCCACGTTGTTAGGCAATCATCATTTAGTGTTTGCATATTGTGGCACTTCCCAAATCGTTCTGAATGTAATGCAAATTAGACCCTCAAATGTATAGAAAAATTGTTTCCCAACCTAATAATCTGCACAGATTTTCAGTATTCATCCAAGAATCGACTCAGGTGCTTGACTATTCACCACTTTTAAGAAGTGAATACAGAATGGGGATTTTTTTATGTCAAGAAACTTAGCATCTTTAGCACCTAGCATCCCCCCCAGAACACACAAACGTACAAATATACACAACTGCAAAGTCATCAGGAGAAACCACAAACATTATCCAAGGACAGATCAGACCTCTCTTTCTTTTGCACACATTCACACATACTAACACACACACACACACTGACACACATGGACGCACACACGCACAGTTTATTCTTTGCACAACCCACAATCCCCCAGTGAAGTCAAACCACAACATTTCCAGGAACATACTGTGGTACTGTGGTTTCATACTTATGCTAATGGGAAACTCCAACAAGAAGACACACAAAAAAAAAATACACATGCATGCATACACTGACACACACAGACACACACAGACACACACACACACACACACACACACACACACACACACACACACACACACACACACACACACACACACACACACACACACGCACGCACATACGCTCTCTTTTCACTACCTTGTCTGAAGCTGGAGTCGAAGGGCCTGGATCCATCCAGATCGAGGCCGTTTGTGAATGGCTGCAAGCTCAGGTCAATCACCTGGTGGAGGCGGAGCTTGCGGCAGTAAATGGACGCAGCTTCGGGTTCCAGAGCGATGAGGAGCTGCTCAGGACAGTCTGAAGACACCAGACCAGCCTGGAGGAGAAACAAATACAAGCGGAATTGTATTTTCCTGCAAATATTTCATTGTGTTAAGACACCTTAGAGATTGAACATTGAAAGTTTAGATATCATTTCTTGGAAGAAGAATTTCTTAAGACTCCATTCTGATTCATCAGAAGTTGGGACCAAAGTTTTAGGCTTCAAGAAATGTATTGGGAGTAAAGTTGAGTGGATGGAATGATTTATGTGAGTGTGTGCATTTGAGTGTGTGTGTGTGTTTGGGTGTGGGTGTGTAGGGCGGGGGTCTGGACACCACTTCCTGTGTTTGTACGCCGGTCTCCCTCATTGTTCACTTCTCTATGACATCATCACCATCAGGAAGTACACACACCCCGACAGCCTCAAACTGGGAGCCAACGCAGGGTGTGTGTGTGTGTGTGTGTGTGTGTGTATGTATGTCAATGAGCATGTGAAAGTGTGCATGCAATAGACGTTTTATGTTTGTAACCTGGTGAGTAAAGGGCAGAGAGATAACTCTTTATGAATCGATCTGCGTGTGTGTGTGCGTGCGTGTCTGGAGTAATAACCTTAGAAATGTGAAAAGCGTGACAACAAGAGCAAAAGAGCATGACATTCAAAGTCAAAGGTCGCGCAGACACACTCACACACAAACAGCCTCAAAGGTAGATCCAGTTCTTATTGATGTGTACTGAGATAGTTTACCCCCTGCATTCCTATTCATGTACTCACACTTCCTACAAGTAGCTGTAACACGTACACAGGGAAGGAGAGTGTGTGTTGATGGAGATACACACAAGAGAGTGAATGTGTGTGGTGTTATAGCCGCTGTGTGTGTGCGTGCGTGCGTGTGTGTGTGTGTGTGTGTGTGCGTGCGTGCGTGTGTGAGTGTGTGAGTGTGTGAGTGTGTGAGTGTGTGTGGATTGTGAATAATCTTCTATAAGAAAATTAACCTGTCATTTTTTATTTGCAACACCTTCATTCTGTCATCTCTCCTCCGTCTTTGTATTGTTCTTGCTCTTTCAACACACACACACACACACACACACACACACACACACACACACACACACACACACACACAAACTGGGTCTGTTGTCATGTGTGTTCATATGTGTGTGTTTCGTGACTCTGAGTCTATTTAATTAAACGACCGAAATGGACTGATTTTGATTTTTCTTTTTGCGTGTGTGTGTGTGTGTGTGTGTGTGTGTGTGTGTGTGTGTGTGTGTGTGTGTGTGTGTGTGTGTGTATTCCCGCCCTACCAGGTATGCAGCCTCTCTCATGAACTGTTTGGCAGGTTGTCTCCACACAGCTGGGACGGTGATTACCCATCTGATCTCGTCTCCCTCCAGCACCGATGATGACTGGTCCTTCACCTCCTAAAACAGAACCGATGGAACACATCTTATAAATACAATACGACAAACACAAGCGCGGCTTAAAACGACACAAGGTGAGATCGAAAGTGTACCTTAAGAGCATGCTCTCTGAAGAAGTGCAGGGCGTGAACGAACACCTCAATGGCCCTGATCCTTCGACCATTGACCGCCTCCAGCTCCGTCTCCATGGTGAGGTCCTGCAGAAAACACAGACTACTCAAGCGCTGCTGCAAGAACAATGCTATAAAACTTCCGCATTGCACTTTCATAAAGTGGAGAGACTAACAAATATTGAAAAATAATTATATGCAAAAGTGAGTATATCCAGATGTTTGAATCCCTTTTGCAATTCAAGCTTCCGAAACAGTAGATCCTTTGGTCACAAATCCCACAATGCAATTCTGTGGTGTTTTCAGTAAGGCCTTACTTGCAAGAAAGCCTCATCGAGACGTCATTAGAATTCATATTTGTCTATGCCTTTCTTTGAAAAACAAACAGATCATTTCAGAGCCGTCTTACACTTGTGCTGTGGATCTTCATCTTGAACTTATCAAAGTAGAGCCAGTGCCGGGCCTCCTCTGGATCCAGGTCGTGGTAGAAGTCCCGGGCCGCGAACCCAAAACTGTGGAATCTCAAATCCGGGGTCAGCAGGAGACACGTAGGGCTCTTTTGATTTGCCACCCCGGGGTCACCACCCTCCCAGCGCCTGCATGGAGCGGAGGAAACAGATGTCAAGGATAGAAAACAACCGAAAAAAGAAAATGATTCCTGTAAAACCACAGACTCTTACTTCATCATGTGTATGGCCTCTGAGTCCTGTGTGAAGCTGAAAGCATAGCCGCTTGAAGTGGTCCCAAAGTCAATGGCTACGACAACAGAGAACGGACAGGCCATCCTCGGTCTGACCTCCACCCTCTGAGAGGACGAGAGAAGGAAGGGGAGGGGGGGGGAGATTTTTTTTTTTTGTGTTGTAGTTTAAACTGGTACAATAGTTACTGTTAGGACATAACGACTCCCGGACGCTAGAAGGCTCAGAAGGCAAAGGCCACGCTGGAAGACCCTCACCACCCCTCTACATGCTGAGTTGAGATTTCTGCCGACAGGGAGGAGGTTCACTTATGTTAGGAGGGCCAGATCAAACATATCTGAGGACCTTTATCCCATCAGACGTTGGGTTTCTAAATTTACTCTGGACTGTTGTTGTTTGTGTCTCTTAGCTCACTCACGTCCATCATGATGAGATCCATGTTAGTTATGTTATATATGTATGTATTTATGTCTTTGTGCTGCCTGTATGTTGCTAACCAAATTGCCCCTGAGGCACAATAAAGGTCTTCCAATCCAATCTGTTTTCTGCTTCAGGAAACAGTTGCATGCTGACCTACTTAAGAAAGTTTGCTTGAAAAACTTTGGGCTTTAGCGTTGTTATCACGAGCATGTTAGCATTAGCAAAGGCGCTAATCCTGACTATTATGTAGTCCTGGAAACAAACCTCAAGTGGAACTTTAAAATGTGAATTTTCAACAATAACCAGATCATTTTATGAGAAAAGTTTAAATTACCAGTTCAGTTTGTTATTTAGAAGTAGGTTTTTTTTTTTTTCAAATAAAACCCTCTTTACTTTTTTTTTTTTTTTTCTCTCCTCCACTGTTGGAATTCATGTGTTCATATCTCTTAAACACAGACCGTAGTAGTTATTGGGTACTTATTCTAAGCTTATACTTCTATTTGAACCCGTCAGTGTGTTATCAAAAGCCACTAATGAGAGCGAGGAGTGGATGTGGGTTAACAGGTTGTGTTTAAGAGCTCTATATAAAGAAAATAAATAGTACGAGGAAAGGGTGTGTAGGGGTGTCCGTGGGTTAATGTGTGTGTGTGTGTGTGTGTGCGTGTGTGTGTGTGTGTGTGTGTGTGCATACCGGTGAGGGTGATGGTGTGAGTGGTGTGATGCTGCAGTCATTTCTCGCTGTGGCAGGCGATGAAGGGGTCGATAAATTGTCACCTGAAAAGAAAAAGTAATGACACAACTACACAACTGACAAGAAATAAAGCGTGTAAGTCATCAGCAGTCATGGGGAAACCCTTATCACAAGCACAGAGCTGTTATTGCCTTGTCACACATTATGCACAGACAGAAAACACCTCATTTGGGAGCCGGGTTACGAACACATTTCGAGGCTTTCGAGATGTTTGAATATTTGCGATGAGCCGGAATGACTGAAATGTCACGCTGGTATCTGATGTGAATAATATCCCCAAGTGGGAGAGGAACATGGAAAAGGCCAGTGTGTTGTTCAGGCTCCAGAAGATAAAGAAAAAGGGGAAGTGAGTCATTATGAGCGCGTTGCCATGGTAATGAAGCATGTGTATACAAACTGTGTACATGTCTTACCGGGTATCTGCAAGCTGCTGGCGTCTGGCTGCACCACGTCAGCCATCTTTACAGGAGCCAGTGTCTGCAGAGAAGCACAACGAAAACCACCGTGATGCATTTAGAATAATTAAGGTGATGAATGTATTAATAATGAAAGAGCTGTGAGATGACCGTGCTTAAGAAACTAAAGGTGAGTGCAATGAGTAAAAGGTGTGTGTGTGTGTGTGTGTGTGTGTGTGTGCGTGTGTCCTTTCTTTTGCATGCATCTGCATTCAACATCTGTATGTATTCACTGATGCCCGTGTCTGAAACATTTGAACACAACGTTTGCATCATTGCTTATTGATGATAAATCCAGATAGAGCTGTTAAAACTCCACATCTCCCCCAGCTCAGGCTCCCTTTCAAATCCTTTTTTTTTTTTTTTTTTTTTTCTGCTTTCTTACCCATCAACCCATTTATTTCTTGATGCTCAGAGTAAAGCGATTCACAATGTCCTCTCCCCTCACGTCTTTTCTCCCTCTTTTCTCAGACTCCCAGTGGATATCTCGCTGGGGATCACCAGGAACAAGCAACCCCACCTCAGCAGAGTTCTTACATTAAGGGCTGATGGTGCAACACGCTGCACTTTAATGCACCATTTACAATGGAACTCTCACTTCGAAAACATGTCGAGATAAGACATCTCTGGGTGATTTACTGGAAAGGCAGGCTTTCTTTTGTTTTTTACGACACAGATTTGAATGCAAAATAGCCCAAACAATTGTATCATGCAATATCCTAACTCATAAGTCTGCAGTCAATAAAAGTTTTCTTTAAGTTATATTTGAT
This sequence comes from Labrus bergylta, assembly GCF_963930695.1. Lineage (NCBI taxonomy): Eukaryota > Metazoa > Chordata > Actinopteri > Labriformes > Labridae > Labrus > Labrus bergylta. The sequence continues at coordinate 7,506,115 of NC_089216.1, read as the reverse complement.
CTCTGCCTACTTTTAAAACCAGCCAAACACAAATGAACGCTTTGCTATTCTATTTTCTTTGTGTTAACTTACCTCTCTGTGTGCTGTAGCAGGACTATGCTCTCGAACTTGTTTGCCTCTCCAAAAGTATTCCCAAAACTCTGGATCACAGCAGTCCGAAGTTTGGAATCTGCCTCCAAAACATGGAGAGGGAGGTGGACAGAGGACGCACCGGAGGAAAGAGGATGCTTTTGTAGAAGTCCGTCGTGATAAAAAAAGACTTCCCAGGTGACTTTCAGAAAGATGGCCCTCAAATTTGGAATCCCCAACTCACAAGAGACATGAACACGAGCTGCAACCTCTCCTTCTTTTTCACTGCTGTCCCGGTGAGGTTCTGAGTTGGATTTATACTCAAGTCTCTCTGCAGCTGAGCTCACTGCCTCTGTGCTCTGGAAAAGAATGTCAGAAAGTAGTGGTGACACACACACACACACACACACACACACACACACACATATACAGACACACAGACCAGATGCAGGAGTGGGAGGGCTGTGACAGCACATGCGGGGGGAATGCTGGGGGATTTACCTCACTGGCAAATTGCTGTGTGTGTGTATGTGTCTCTCTCTGTGTGTGTGTGTGTGTGTGTGTGTGTGTGTGTGTGTGTGTGTGTGTGTGTGTGTGTGTGTGTGTGTGTGTGTGTGTGTGTGTGTGTGTGTGTGTGTGAGGGTGGAGTATTCCTGAGCAGGCAGTGTATCCTAGTTAAGTCATCTTGACCTATCTTTCCCCTCCCACTCCCCTCTATATATAAATCCTCCCTGTTTAATTGTCCCTTCCTGTCATCCTCTTTTTTGTTTCTTCACACACCATCACTTTCTCTTATTTCTTGTCGTTCTTACACTATCGAGACTTGACACTTCAAATAAACATCTGTCTCATCAGAAAGCTGCATAACAGATGAATGAGTCCATCAAGAAACTGCAAGCAAACTCATGCATACTGTTTAAATGGCACGACTGCACTGGGAACGATTTGAAAACATTGCAAACGCTTTTGTGCAATTTGGACAATGTGCAAGAGTTTGCCTGCAAATTCTCTCACACACACACACACAGGACTTCTTTGATCGTTTCCATGGTATCAACACAGGTAGGAATATTCTTTCATTATTACTAGAATCGTTTTGAACTTTTAAAAGATGTATCATACATTCTTTAACTAGCAATGATGCATCTTTAAAAACTCTATTTTAGTTTTAATTGAACAATAACAATACATCCATGGATTTATTATATGTTTCTTTTTGGCGTTTGAATCACTTTGAATCATCAAAGAGGTTTTTACTGTTCTTTTTTTTTTCAGAGGAAAGAAAAATCAGCCCACCAGATTTACTTATTCAACCAATTTGAGTTTTTCTATGACTTGAAGTTTTTTACTTAGAGAGACACAAATCTGAACCACAACTGTAGATTCATTTCAGGACCAATAAGGGGCCCCTTCCTCCACTCTGCCCCCCCCCCCCCCCCCATTATAATGCCCACGACGTTCCAAATTTTGTTGAGAGCTGCCAGGTGTGCGTGCTTTACATGGATATGTTCAGTCTAGTTCGGTAACTTCCCAAAAAGTAATGCTGCAAGTCATTTGAATATCTGAATTGGTTATCACCTGGAGACTGTGGAGGACTTTCACATAGCCAAGCCAGCGCTGATTTCTACCCAGGGGAGTTCGTGATTGAAAGCATACATTAACCCCAGAGCTCTTACAGACGCACACACATTGACACACACACACACACACACACACACACACACACACACACACACACACACACACACACATGGTCACGCTAAGACTACCTGGCTCCACTCCCAATGGGCAAAGGAAGTCAGATCTCATATGTGAAAGAAAAGGCCCCTGGTATATACACACACATCCACATACACTCAGTCTCCTTGTCCTGTCAGATTTCCAAATCGAATTAGGGTGCATGTGTGTGTGAGTGTGTGTGTGTGTGTGTGTGTGTGTGTGTGTGTGTGTCTGGAAGCCATTACCTGGCATGTCTCCCCTTGCTGCCCAAAAAACAGATGAGGCCCCATATGGATCCTGCCATCACCTCTCTCCTGCTTTCTTTCGCCTTATTGCCTCTTTTATTGTTCTTCTACATCAGTCCCTTCTCTCTTTTTATAGGCTCTCGCATCCTTCACTGTTCATTCAGTTTCCTTTGATACCCTGTCTGTGTTTAATTGCTTCATTTAATCATGTAATAACTAACATTAACAGTCAGTTCGCAGCATTTCAACCACTTTTCTATGTTGGTAACTGTTCACATAGTTAACTGGAGCTGCTGTCGTGTCACCATAAAACAAGCTCCTCCGCGGCTGCAGGACCCGTACACCATGATCTTGACCTGAGCGTTGGGTGCAGCTTCACCCTTCTCCTCGGAGGTCCAGACGCAGGAAGTTCTACCAAAGGAAAGAGGTGGAGTCAGGTGACAGGAAGGAACCCCTGTGCGGCATTCCTCTCATGAATTCCACATTATCTCTGGGACCCTGGAAGTCCTCGAGCAACGGAAACACACCCATAACATTCACATGCAAGGCTTGCATGCAAACACACACACACACACACACACACACACACACACACACACAGACACACACACACTGTTGTTCCTCCAGCTCCTCAAAATAGACCTCAATCTTATCCGCAACCTGAATGAGAACCTGCTACTTCACCTAAGATTGCATCAAATGCCACACTGTTGATTTCACACGCCCCTTCGAGCCTCATCACTGCCATCTGTAAATACAACACTTACAGTTACAGTTGCTTCGTTGTGTTCAACAACAAAAACACCCAGACCGCCTTAAACTGACTGATTACTCAATAAAAAACATTTGTGCCAAGCTAAACAGCTGGCTTTGAATCAATCCTCACAGACACGAGGAAGAAATTAACTTTTCCTTTTACACACAATTTTAGGAAATATGTAGAGTTGTTGTATGAATTAAGCAAATAAAACACAACACATACTTTAAGGGGTGTTGTTTTAGTGCAGGCTAAGCTGTTTCCAGTACTTATGCTAAGCTAACTGGCTCCAACAAAGCTACAGACAACATAACTAATCTTTTTTAATTTTTTTTATGAAACTAGGCTTCACCATTTGAGGGTGGAGTGATTAAAAAAAAAAAAAAGAAGTCTGCATGAATTTAGTGACATCTTGTTTTCTTTCATCTTAGCTGAACAAATATTGAGCAGAAATATTTTCACCATCAGTCTGTGTTACAGCTGGGTGGACTGAAGGGTCTGTTTGTCATTGGGGTGTGTGCAGCCTCTCAGTGGTCCGTTTGAACAGAGAGATCTGTGGGCACGCAGGGGTAAAGAGTTTGTACAGAATGTAATACGGACTATATTGTATCTGAGTGTGTGCTGATGTGCCTCTTCCTGCTCATGTGGATGATGGTGTGTGTTATATGTTCCAGGGTTTGTGTTGTAATGTGCCTTTTGACAAACCCACCAAGTAAAGCCTGGGGTGGGGATACAGAGCCACAGGAAAGGCCGGAGTTTGAAGAAACACACATGCACACACGCGTCCACATACACACACACACACATTATACATGAACTACCCTCTGACATCAAGTCTGGGCTATTGTGCAATAAAAAAAAAAGCAAGGGAGAGCAAGGGAGAGAGAGAGAGAGAGAGAGAGAGAGAGAGAGAGGTACAGGAAGGGAATTTATGATTTATGATTCAATAGCACAGACTGAGGGGGATATTTATGGCAGAAAGGGACTTGAGGAGAAACAGTAGAAGGAGGGGGCGCCATGTGCAGAGGGGAGGAGGAACAGAGGGGGGGGAGAAAGTGGAGTACCTCCTTTTGTCTTTCACTAATGTATAGGGGGGGTGTAGGATGTATATTAAATCTTTAGTATGAGACATCTTGGATCAAACTTTTTTTCATCCAAGGACGCCATATGTAGAGCAGAAACTGCGGTTAAAGCCAAGAGGCCTTTGGATACATTTCACTAATGCAGTGTTTCTTAGACTGTGGGGTACCCCCTGTGTTGCAGCAAAGATATACCCCCCAGCATGTCTTTGTGCCACCAAAGAGATGCCCCCTGGAATGCTCCCCTTGGACGTCTTAGACCACCAGACCCCCTGTAGCTGATGAAAAAGGCTATTAAAAGGCCTGTGATTAAAGGCCTGGTTAAAAAGAAAAGACTCTATGTAAATGGTTTGTAAAAATCTATGTGCACTTTTACGGCCATATTTAAAAAAAGATAAAATCCTGCAGACTATTCTTGCAAGGTGTGTTTGTAAGAACACACTTGACAGAGGTTCAAAGGGACCGAGAAGTTGTATTTTTTTACTAATAAATTGGTAATGCCTTTCAAAAGAAGAGTGCTGGATTTTTTATTTTCCAAGTGGTAGTTTGGGGTTCTACTGTACTTCATGAGATAGTCGGATGTGGAATAATTTAAAATTCTGAAAAAATACTTGTGCAGAAGTTATCAGCGCGGCTTAGACTGTCTTTTAAATTCACAATAATCAAAGACGGAGTATAGAAAAGCCAATGCAGTGTGCAGTATGTCTTTAGTTCTTAAGCTGCACAACAATCACTGTAGTGCATGATAAAAAAAAAAAAAGACCTCTGCCAGTGGACACATCATTGCAGCTGAACAACCACACTGTAAGTTACAGCCGCCCTCTGCTGGGATTTCTGGGTAATGCAGCCTTTCATTAGTGCTGACGCAGAACATCTTCTTCATTAGGCCGGAGTTCATTTTCAAAGTGCATGAGAACCTGTCCATAGGACCGCTGTGTTGATCAAGGTAAAAGTTGTGATTATCATTAGTTGTAGTGGATTTTAAATCAGAATTTGGATATTTAAATATATAACATAAATAAAGCTTTTAAAGTCAAAGTAGCCACATGACTAAACAATAACTAACAAATAAGTCAACATATCAATTCACTTCAAGTTAAAATAAACAGATTTTTTTAAAATTGTATTCAAGATTATACATTTACATATAAAACATATGAAAATCTATGCCTGCACAAACCAACACACGTCACTGTCATGATGTCAACTCTGACATTTTGTTGTTGTTGATTCAGATCAGCTGATAGTGGAAGGGACACTTCAGGCTCACTTTTCACAGGGTCAGCCACAGTAATGTTACTCATAATAGTCAGTGACCATTGATCAGACAAACACACTAATGTGTTTACATTTTAAGTGCTGCACAAAATAAAATAGAATATAGTTAATACAACTTCAACTAAACCATATTTATGTTTAAGCATGCTCCATTTTTCTCCGATTAGATTAAATGATTAGTCTTAAGAGAGGGAGAATTACCTTTAAAGAGGGGTGATGTTGTGATGTGACTTTCAGTATTACAAAATTAAATTAGAAAGGCACATTTCTGTTGATTAAAGGGTAATTTGTTGACTTGCTGTCATGGTAAGCTTTTACTAATACAGTCGAGATGTTGGTTGCAAACTGGCATGTTAAATAATTAGGCTACATCTGCTGTAGCTGTCCCCCTTTTTAAAGCCATTACAAACATTAAAGTGGAGCTTTGACTGTCAGAGGAAGGTCAGAAGTAGTTAATAAAGCCATGTCAAATATTAACTGGCCACATTGGTCAGGAAAAAAGAAAAGAAAAGGGGGGCAATGGGAAAAACGGGTTATATTTTGTTTACTTAACGTGAATAAGGAGCTTGGGCGGGGCGTGTTTTCATCTGGGCCAATCGCGTAGCCAGGGGGAGTTGACTGACGCGGAAACTAACAAATGGGTGACGAGTGCAGCTGGACAAACGCTACACGACACAACGTTTTTTTTCCCCCCTCGACGTCTGGGGCAGAGAAACTGTGGATTTATCCGGTTTTTTTCGGACACCGACGCGAAAAAAACTTGCACCAGGGACACTTCTCTGACTCGGGTATTGGAGATTTCCGCAAGAACAAGTTTCCAGGGTCGTTTTCTGGTGACATTCTGGGACCGGAAAAGAGCTGTTTCCCCCCCCCCCCTTACAGACAGCTGGTTTGTGGATTCCCCCATTTGCGCCTGAAGTTGAGTGGTGAGTGTTGTTATTGGTGCACTAAAGGGGGAAGCTTGCTGCAGGCTATATCTCAGTAAAAGAAAAGAAATAAGAAGACGAATCAAGAAAGCAGCAGGGAAGAAGAACAGTCAAAATGTTCACTAAGATGCATTCACTTTTGCTCTTTTTAGTCCCCAAAGCCCATTTCACAATAACTTGCATCACTTTCACGACTGCCTAACACTATTTTGTTCCACCAGCCAAGTCCTCAAATTGCAGCAAAAACATTGGGAAGAGCTACACATAGACATAGCCTATGCTGACAAAAGAATGCATTAAACTACTTTAAAGTCTTCTGCATGACAAACACAGGAGCTGTGACTGAGGAGAGAAGGCTGGAGTCACATTAGGTTAAATTAAATATAGGCCTCCAAGTGTGAAAAGGTAAAAGTAACCTTCGCAATTGATTTGATCACTGTAGCCTTGCAGTTTTATGGTTCATGGTTTTATTTAGTACGTCTCGCTGGTCAAAGTTAATTAAAGTACGACTGGTGGGATTGTGAGTTATTAATTGACAAAAGTTCACTTATTTCCGAAGCCACGCAGGCATTTATGTTTTGGTGGACGGCAGTGAGTGCAGCTGCTGTGGCGGGGCTTGAGGGATGTTTGTTCACATGCTGCATTCACAGACCCATCGTGAGCCCCGATTTTCGAGTTTTTTTGTGACGTGTAGTATTGAAAATATTAAATTAATCGACAATTTCATTGGAAGTCTAATTATGGTCTAAAGTAATGAACACTTTTGTTAAAGTAATGTGTTTTTTTGTTTTTGTTGTTGCCAGGCCTAGTATTAGATGATTATAAAAAGCTGCCCTTGTAGCCTAATGTAAAACAGATGATTCTACTCAATTGCCAGTTTATTATGTAGCCTACGCCTAACAAAAACTTAAGTTGACTAACACAGAAAACCGTACAATTCATCTAGGAGCTGTCTAAGAGAAGCTCATTCGTAAGGTCATTTTGAAAATGGTGCTAGTCTAGATACTGCTGGACTGTATCGTGTGGTGATGTAAGTTATTTTCAGTATTTGAGGTACACTTATTTTTATAATCAAGTTGAACAATTTAAAAAATATTTCTCTGAACAAAGTAAAAAAAAAATGAAAATAACAGTCTTGTTAACTTAACCCATTTTGTAATTCATTTTGCTCTGGTGGCTTGGTGTTTGGGTTGCACTCCCCTTAAAGAGGCTGCAGTCCTCCAAGCAGGTGTCCCAGGTTCAGGTCCCACCTGTGGCGGCTTCCTGCAGGTCATTCCCCATTCTGTCTTCCTAATTTCCGACTGTGACCGCTGACCTGTTTCCCCAGTAAAGGCATAGCAAGCCCCAGAATCAACGTTTAAAAAAGACAACAACAAAAAAAAGACAGTCCACGTATGGTAGTTTTTCCCTCAACCGCAAATAATCTAGGATCGTTTTCTTCAGAATGTAAAGAACAGAAATCAAGTTTGGAATTATCTTTGGTGCTTAGAGTTTATCAGAGCAGACCTTACTGACTCTTAGATGCATCATTGGTTAGGCCTACATCGTGTAATATCAGCCTCCGTAGTGATTAGGAATAGAAATGCTGGTGGGATATAACCAGATGTTGTTGTAGCTACTTGCTACCAACTGTCTTGATTCTGTTTTGAAAACACGAGGCCAAACATTGTGCTGTTTTTTTAAAACCAGAACTTAAAAAAAAACCATTAGGTTCCTTCTTATTAAAGTATAAATATAACGTCACAATTCATGTCGCTGTGACCAATATTGGATAAAAAAAACTTTGGTTAAATATGTATTTTTCAACCCCTCTCACCCCCTGCATGACACTGTGGGGGCCCTGAGCAGCTCCTTCAGACACCCACCCTGCAAGACCGAGCGCTACCGCAGGTCGTTCACCCCATCTGCCGTCAGACTGTTTAATCGGACTCTTTAACAGCATCACCACTCACATCAATAATGCTACACACTGTGTGTGTTTTTAATTTTAATAACAATAACTCTTTCCACAAGTGGAAGTGTAAATATCTTGTATTGTATTGTATTTTTTCCCCCTTTTATTTAACGGATGTAAATATGTTTGATTTTTAACTTCTTAGGATGGGATAAGGATAGGATAAAAACTTTATTGATCCCCAGAGGGGAAATTCGGGCGTTATAGCAGCACAGACAAGAAAGCTCAAAATACACATTAAACAGAATAGATAAGATAAATAAAAATAAAAATAAAAACAGGGGGTATATACAGTACAAAATGAATGACGAAGTTAACTGGGGGGAATTGAGAATTGAGACATTATTTGCAGAGAATGACAAGTTAAAGTGACAAGTGATGATTAAAGTGACTTGGTATGATAAATAAATAGCAGCAAGTAATGTAAACAGCAGAGAAGAGAGGCAGTGTTGTACCACAGTAATGCAGAGTGCAGTTCTTTAATATAATATAATATAATATAGTACAATATAGTGTAATATAATGAATGTTATATAATATAGACTAATATAATAACATAAAAAGATATAGAATGTACAGTATATATGTATATTGATGCTAAATAATAATAATAATAACACGATGTTAGTTATGATAATAATGAAGTAGGTCATATGGGTAGTGTTTTATGGGGGTGAAGTTTTGTGTCTTGTTATTTTTAATAATTATATTCCCGCTTCCTGTTTTCTAGAGCTGTTGTAACACAAAAATGTCCCTCGATAAAGTTTATCTTTATCGTTATCTTTATTATTGAGAGTCCTCCAAGCAGGTGTCCCAGGTTCAGGTCCCACCTGTGGCGGCTTCCTGCAGGTCATTCCCCATTCTGTCTTCCTAGTTTCCGACTGTGACCGCTGACCTGTTTCCCCAGTAAAGGCATAGCAAGCCCCAGAATAAACGTTTAAAAAAAACAGTCCACGTATGGTAGTTTTTCCCTCAACCGCAAATGATCTAGGATCGTTTTCTTCAGAATGTCAAGAACAGAAATCAAGTAAATGATTGGAATTATCTTCGGTGCTTAGAGTTTTTTTTGTTGTTGTTGTAACACAAAAAATTTCCCTTGATAAAATGTATCTTTATCGCTATCTTTATTATTGAGAGGACCTGGACAAATGAAGCACTCCTTATACTGCTTTGCTAAAGTGCTCATGATGGATAGGCCGGATCTTTGTAACATAACAATAAGTAAGGTATTTTTACCTGCTCTTTTGTTTTGTTAACAGACAAAGAGTAAGGTATTTTACCTGATTTTTGTAAAGTGTCTTGAGATAACACTTGTTATGAGTTGACGCTATACAAATAAAAATTGAAATTGAAAAAAAACCATTATAATTCCGACGTTCTTGAAAGAGCCTGAACGCAACACCCCAAGGCCACGTGACCGAACCCAGCTCTCTAACGTTAGCAAGGTGGCTAACGGGATTTAGCTAGCCCGAGCTACGTTGCATCGCAGCACGGAGTAATAATCCTCAGTGAGAGAAACGACGGACACGCAGGTCTTCGCCGTGCAGTTGCAATAACTTTGAGCAACGCCACACTTCAAAGTGAACACCGAGCGCACAATGCCAGGTAAATTACACTATTTTAAAGACGTTTTTTAAAAAATGTGACGGTTCTTCCTTTGTGAGCGGTGTTGTGTTGACCTGCCATGCTGTAGCAGCGTGCTAGCTACTTTGTTTGGCCCTCGACCATCCAAGCGGTAGGTAGGTAGGGGGGGGGGGCGCAGTTTGACCTCGACGCGGCGTTTCTGTGTGATAAAAACGAACAGTATTGTTTTTATTACATGTACATTGTTTGAATCCGGGTAGTTATCACGCCAAATGAGGTGCCGACTTTCCCCGAAATGGCACTTTAAAGCCGCTACCCTTTGTTGTTGCTGGGATAGCGTTTCAACCTTAGGCCCGTTCATTGACAGCGCAGCTATGGAGCTAACCACTTAGCAGCATTACCATCCAGCCCTTTTTTTTTTCTTTTTTCTTTTTTTTTGCCAACTTTCCCAGGTAGGTAGGCAGGCAGGCCTGGACACCTGGTTTAGCAGGTTAGCTCTGAAGACACCACGACGCGACCACTGTTACACACACTGTTACCTTACATAATCTGTTATGTAGCTGGTTTAATGTAAAACAGCTTCCACACACAGTAAATATTCTCCTTTTTTTTTTTTTTTTTTTTTGCGTCTCACATCTGATCAGTTTGAGATTATAAAAACAACAACAGCACAAAGATCCTGCTGCTTTTTGCTTTTCCACGTGTGGACTTTTAAATCTGTTGTGTGTTTTCATGCTGCTTCCACCTCCACTTGTAGTAATTATCTAATCAATTAGATCAATTAATGCACCTATTAGAGGTGACTTGATACACGAAGGCTGCAATATAAACAACTTTTAGACATTTAATAGAATAATTTTGCATTTTTTTTTTCAGAATGTAAAATGTCTTTTTGTTTTAATTTGACTTTGAGGATAAATTAAGTGCTGAGATTGTTGCAGATTTTAAGATAAAGATAAGATATACTTTATTCATCCCAGCAGGGAAATTTAGGTGTTCCAGCATACACACACACACACAACACATATATACATACATATCCCACCCATACAAAAAACATAAGCCCACAATACAGTTTGATACATGATAGATAGAGATATAAATATTATGTGAGATAAGTGCAATAAGAAAACATATTTATATTTTCATTTCATTGTACAGTGTTCCCCTTGTTATTTTTATTTTTTTGTATTATATCTTTGCTTTAATACAGTGTATAACTTCTGTAGTTTATTTTAATTTACTTAGCTGTTAATACAACTTACTTTTTTTTTTTTTTTTTTTTACTTTTTTCTACTCTTTCTTTTTTTTCTTCTTACAATGCTATTCTATTTTATATACAATTTTAACTTTTTTGTGGAAGCTGACTCAGGGAGAAACACACACGAATTCCAATGTACCTGTACTGTCCTGTACCTGTGCAAATGGCAATAAACATCTATTCTATTCTGTATATGCAACTCAGGCTAAAGTTTAAATGTCTTCTGACCTTACTTAAAGGGGAGTCGTTATAAAGTGCAATTGCAGTATTTAAAAAAAGTATTTTTAAATATCGGATTTTTTAAATATCTATCAATAAGACACTTTATTGTCATTGTATGCGATGCAACAACATTTGGTTGGTGACAAACAGCCCAGCAGCAATCTGAGATAAAAATAAGACAAAAAATAAGAAAAAAATATACTAAAACAGCAGGTTAAGCAGCATACAACAGCACACAATGAGATTCAACTTCATTGTCATTAAACATATACAAGTATAGAGTAACGAAATGAGGTTTGGCATCGCACCAGAAGTGCAATAAGAAGAAAGTGCAAGAATCTGTGCTATGTACAGTAATCACAAAATTTACAGATGTAGACTAAAAAAAAGTGAATTATTGGGTATATATGGCTGGATTAATGGGGTGCTATAAATGTAAATAACTGCTACAAGTATATTCTTCAGATTATAATACAAGTACAGTTATTGGGACAGAGTAACCATGTTGCAGCATGTTTAAAGTGCAGTAGTGCTACATTTTTTTTTCAAGTAATGTGGCAAAACACATTTCTTTTAAAAGTAACCATAGCAGAAGTAAAGATATCTTGTGTGTGTTCTCAGACATCGATCGAAGCTTGATCCAAAAGGGGACTGGACTTGGTTGAAGCCGTATTACACATTATTTTTCAAATGTAAATGTCATCCTGTTTCCTTTAGGGTCGTGTATTTCCTTTGCAATATGTTTAAATGTATCTTTTATTAAACCCACACGTCATACACATTCAATATGACGTCTTTAGGTAAGACATGAACATGAAATTCACAAAGGATTTGCAGTGAATAAATACATTTTCAATGAAGCAAAATCAACATTCACATTTGACTTCTGTATAAAGAAAGACTTCATTTGAGCCTGGAGATAATCAAAACTTCGAGGGATTGGTTATCAGGAACTTCCTGTCAGTAATAATCAACATCCGCTGCAACTAGAAAACAACTGCAAGTGTTTGAACACAACATGAGGCCACTTGACTTATCCAATCATATAGCAATCCTACTGCTTTTTTTTTTTTTTACCTTTCCTCTGTTCATCATTTTATAATATAACCACATCAAATCCCACTCTGCTCGCAGGCATGGCGGATGCTAGACTGTGATTAATACATTTTACATGGTGACCAACACAGGGTTACGCAATATGAACATGTCCAAGTGCTAAATGCAGTACATAATGGTTCAGCGCTTCTCCTGATTCATAATGGTTCACCCAGCACACATTCTTCTGTCGCTCTAGCAGAGGCATGCTTAAAGTGACTCGCAGCTGTTACGGAATCGATTATCAGGGCGGGGGACTCGAGACTGCTAGTTTTTGTCATCCTCCTTTTAAGGAAGTCTGTCTCATCTTACTGGGATTGGTTTTTCCAGTTTTTTAAAATCTATAGAATGTTTGAAAATAGTCAAAGTCCTCTCACTCGCTCTCAAGTTGCTTGTTTTGTCCAACCAAAGCAGCCACTCCGCCCTTCAGAGAAAACAGCCCAGAAATGTATTAAAAAAAATGTTTCTTGATATATTAATAACAGCCGTTTATGGTCTAACTTCTATGCACTTCTAATTTACCTTTTACTCTTAGAAATCTTGGATAAACTGTAGTCTGCTTTTGTCCAAAAAAAACAAAATCAGATCCATGATTAGGATGTTTTATTATACTGAGGAGACAAGCAGACACATGTCACATTAGTCCCACTAAGCTACGTAGCTTATGCATGTTTGTTTGAACTCCTGTGAAGGACAGAGTGTCTCGACTATCGCTGCGTACAGTGAACTACAATCAGACTCGGTTCACAAGTGTTGATTTTGTAACTTCGACAGAGACAGAAGCAGCAGGAGCAGGCGTCATTGTAACATAATGTCTTGGATTTTGAAATCCGGTGGGAAAAGCTGCTCGTAGTCGGGAAGTAGATGAGCCCTCGCAAGTGAAACATTGCAATGGTGTGTCTGTATCAGGCTGACCCTTTGCCTGTGCACACAGATTGGTTGAGATCATCATTTTTTTTTTTTTTTCTTCTCATCCCACCGAGAGCCTGCAGTTGAATCATGACTAGTCTGTTGGAGCTGGCTGGCAGTCTGATGATTATGTCATTATGGTTGGCATTTATCATCAGAGCAGGAGTCTGTGTCTGTTGCAGAAGGAGGGATGATCCTTTCTTCACAGTTAAATGTGATATACTTAAGATGTGCTGTCTTTTGATGTTATCAATTTCTGCTAGAAGATCTAAACTACCTTTAAACATGGAGTAATAAAAATATAATCACAGTCGGGGATACAGCTCGTCCTAAAATGAGGGTGAACCTTGTGTTGGCTTTTACCCACAGGCGCAGAGTTGGCATGCTTTCGGTTGGACAGGAAGCTGCCAAACACCGGCCCTTAGCTTATGCTAGCATGCAGTGTAGGTACAAGTAGTAAACGTACACACTACGTCCTGCAGTGAGGAGGAGGAGGAGCCTAGTTTGAATGTTGATTCTACAAGCTCCAACAAACAATGCTACTGACTCTACCTTTAAGGATCCCATATTCTCCTCATTGTCCCCTTTTCATGTTGTTCAAATGGAATACCAGAAAGAAAAATGAAAACCATGACCAAAAAACAATACAACGCAATGTATTGAACCGTGGGCTGACTGTATTGTTACGCTACTAGTAAATCAAGAGTTGTTTTTCATGGTTAATAATAGGCGCTATCAGGCCGCAGGAACTTTTTCATAGTTCTAGGTACTGTTGGAACCCTCCTTTTTTATTTGTCTTGCACCACAAGAACTATGAACAATTGAAATCACAGAAGAGATTGAAGACTGGATCATTCCCAGATTCCATCCATCCCCATTTTTTTTATTTTGTATTTATTTGACTGCATATGAGCAGTGAGACGTGATGAAGACTTTTCCTCTCCTAGAAGCAGGAGTGAATAACCAACTCTCTTTATTGACTGAGCGAATCCATTTGCCGTATACACACCTACACTACTTTGCTGCAGTTTCATGGGACGTTATTGTGATGTGCCAAAATGTTCCTGTATTCACTTCTTCACCAGTTTTCTAACTATCACTCTCATGGAATTGTTTCCTGGGCAGAGCCGGCTGAGATGAGCGGTCCAGAAGTGGCCAAGACTCCGGGAGGTGGAGCACCGGGCAAGGAGGGAAAGGAGCCAGTGGCCAATGGGCACGCAGGAGAGGGCAACGATGCCAACCCGTTCGCTGAATACATGTGGATGGAGAATGAAGAGGAGTATAACAGACAGGTATGTGCTCACACTATACGTCATATAGACAGGGCTGCAACTAACCATTGTTCTAATAATCGTTCATGAGGGATTAATTATATATACGTATATTAAAAAAAATCTTATTTCCACCCCTTTATCCAAGAACATGTTTTACGCCGTCACAATTAGGACCATCAGTTCAACCTACTGAAACCAGATCATGTTTTTTTCACTAGATGTTCTCAGATAAAACAAAAATCAGGTTTGACTTTTGTAATATCAAATATAAAAATAAAAAAGACAGAAGGTATATTTGAGATGAAGAAATCATCACCGAATCAAGCCTATAGCCTCAAACTTCAGCCTGCCCACAGTACATGTGGTGAAGAAGATATATCTCTCTCTTTAAGATCACCTTTTTATTCTGCATGATTAATCTCAAAACAAAAGTGTTATACGCAATATTAACCAAATTATTTGAACACAACTCACTCTTACTTGTTGATTATTTGGAACAGATTTGAGTTTTTTTTTATTTTTGAACATGAGTGAGGCTCCTGTTTGTTTTTACTATCTTTGTAGTGAACAGCGCGTGTGTGTGTGTGTGTGTGTAATCTGATTTACAGAGACACTGCAGCACAGAGAGATCAGTTTTATCAAAACAACTTTAAGAACTCAAAGGACAACTTTAAGAATCGAGTATTAAAAACGTCTGACTAGATGCATTCAGCATCTTTATATCATCCCCTCTTTCTATTAGAGCTCAGTCTCATCTGTCTCTTCATAGTGTCACAGACGACTCAAGGCCACTGACAAATGACGGGAGGAGACGAGGAGTTACTCTCATGAATATGTTTATTTTCACCTCAGTGAAATGCATCAATTAAACAAACATTGTAAGATGTGGAAGTCAGTAAATCAGTTGTAAGTGTGTATGCACAAGTGAGTGATGTGTCGGGTGGAAAATCAAACAAAATGAAACGGTAGCATGGCTAAATAGGTGCTCTCGCTCTCGCTCTCTCTCTTGTTTTCGTGCCCCACAATGAGGAAGTGAGTCCTGCTCTTATGGTTTAGGTACACAGGGCCCCGGTGTTGTCAATCCACGACGACCCTGCACCTGAAACTCAGACAGAAAAAACAAGCAAACAAAGAACCGGCAGGGTCGTCACGATAGTAACCGCAAGATACCCCTTATTTTTCCTTCTTCTTTTAGACTAAATGTTAGCTTAGATAATTCAGCTCTTTATATTCTAAGCCAAAAACAAATTCCTGGTTTTGTCTGTCTCGATATCAGAATATTTATTATACATGGATAAAAGAAGTGTTCTCGATAACAGAGAGACCACTGTGTTAATGCCAGTCACAATGTTATGGAAACAATGTCTGACATGTTTAATGTGACACTGTTAGATTCCCCATTAGAACAAATTTGGTCACAATTCTTCGCAGATATAGATTTGGCTCTGTTGGCCTGATATGTGTTCACATACGGTGAATTAGACAAAGCCATCAGTGTGTCTGCACACAGAGGTAGAAGAAGATATAGACAGAACAAACACATCCAGCCTTACAAGACCATATTGACATTATGCAACTACCACAATGTTACAAGTCAAATATCTGTACCTGCCTCTAAGATCTACTGCCATCCATAGATGAGTGAAGTCCAGATGTGATGTGTTCTGCTCCGTTCGTTTGGTTCTGATGGGCCCTCAGGGATCTGTTATTTGATTCTGTGCCTTTAATTGAGAATAGTCAATAAATCAAGGACAAAGGATCCCCTGGCAGACCAACCCCCCCCTTTTCCTGCCGTATAAATTTAATTCCATATGTCCCCGAATTAAACCTGCTGTGGTGCATTTGATTAAACTCTGCCCTCGCTCAACACACAATGATCGCTCTCCTTTTTTGTCAGCTCTACCATTTAATGCTGATTTTCTTTCCCCTCAGCCCTCTTTAACTTTTTTTTTTTTTTCCACGCCAGCTTGACTGGGGTTCACTACTGCGGTTCACTCTGTTAAATAAAAACTACTCAGACTCACAAAAGCAAAAAGAAATCTGATTCAGGTTGTCTTTGCCTGCAGTATGAACCGATGATCGATAAC
The DNA here is from genome assembly GCF_963930695.1 of Labrus bergylta. Lineage (NCBI taxonomy): Eukaryota > Metazoa > Chordata > Actinopteri > Labriformes > Labridae > Labrus > Labrus bergylta. The sequence goes on along the minus strand of NC_089216.1, from coordinate 7,489,656 downwards.
CATTCAGTTTAACAGGCATGTTAACATATTTACAAACCGCCTCCCTTCTCTGGTCAAAACAAACACAGACAATTCCTCACTGGAATCTAAACTTAAGGAGGGCAGACTGACTGCTGTGTTGTTGTCAGAGAATCCAGCACTTCAACATAGCATGTTTCCTTCATGCTTGATGATAGAGTAAGGTCATTTTATGATTTAGTTACCTCAAGTCTTTCACTCTCCCATGGCTCGATGGGTCTTGTGCTTTATTGGCACCTTATTGCCAAGAAAATATATATTTCATAAACCTTCCAACAACCTCAATGCAAACAATCTGACAAATTAGCCTTTCCAATCCCACCCCCTTGATGTTGTTCTGTCCCCAGAAGGTTTGCCCTCTGTCTCATCTACCTGTCTTTCATTCTCTCCTCAGGTGGAAGAGGAGCTGTTGGAGCAAGAGTTTTTGGAGCGCTGCTTCCAGGAAATGCTGGAGGAAGAGGACCAGGATTGGTTCATTCCTTCGCGTGACCTCAACAACCAGGGGGTGGGGCAGCTGCAGCAGCAGCTCAATGGTCTGTCAGTCAACGATCACCACGGCAACCTGGAGGAAGTGGCGGTGAGTCAGAGATGCATACATCAGCTTTACATCACCATGAGGATATCAGCTTGTGTTCAGCTTGACCTCAGCTATCAGATTTTAAAAATGACCGCCCTGAGCCGTCTTGGCTCTTTGTTCAGTTTAAGGTTTTCAAATTGTTCGATATTTGATTGTTTTTGATACCATAAGTTTTCATTCCACTCACTTGAAAAGTACCCAAGCTTACTACAGTCATTTCAACCCAGAGTTGCCTTTAGAGAGGGCAGCAGTTGTTGGGTGACATCAAGTGGACAGGCATAATGAAAACAAAGCTGCGAAACTGAGAAAAGAAACTGAGAAAGAACACGTTATTTGCAGTTTGTTTCTCAGCTATTACACTCTAAAGGACCTTCAGAACAAGTCTGCACCTTGGGAAATTCCTGCAGTAAGGTGCTGGAATTCATTTACACTTCAGTAGCACTTCATCCTGTCGCTGTGTGTGACTCTGCTCCACCCTCGTTCAGACCTGCAGCTCTGAGAAAGCCTCCACAAAACAGACCGTTCTCATTCACAGGATGGCAAATTAGATGTTTAGACAAGTGCCTTTGGGATCTCATAAAGCAGCAACAATTTACTTTATCGTCTGATACAGACAGACAGACAACAGAGCAGAGAGAGGGATGTCACCTGGTGGCTGCATTTTCATTTAGTCCAATCTTTAGTCTGTAAGTTATGAGCTCTGCGCCTCTGCATTATGACTGACGGCCAGAAGTGTATAAAGACATCAACATAATGACAAAACCTAAATATACAGAGGACGGGGTCTGTGCTGATAGGGACATGACCACACACTTCTTCTGGATAGTGTGAAAACTGGGTTTAAATACTTAAAAATGGGTCTTTTCTTATTATTACTTTGAGCAGTATTTAAAATGAGTGGGGATGTGCTCTTTGGATTTTATTTACCAGCACTGTTGACGTGTTGGTTATTAAAAACAAAAAATTGTTTTTGTTGCCTTCTTCTTGAAACAGGCATTGATTTAGAATTAGTTTTTTTTTACTTGTATCATATCAAAGTTTCCCAACTCTAATTCATTATCCACGCTGGAAACATGCTCCAAAGTAACGTAACAAGTGTCCATTAGCCGACAGCTAACACCACAGAAGGGTTAAAGAATGAGGACATTTTGATGGAAGTCGTGTGGTCTTCTGGCTTTTATACTGCCAAAGAAAGTACTTTGTTTATATATTACACATTTAAAAAATGGGATTTAAACAGCTCCACAGGACATTTCCAGTGGTAGGACCCCAGACTCACACTTATATGTTCCCTGTGCTGGGTGGCCATAGTGCATCTCACTGGATGAAAACAAAGTATTTACCTGGATTTAGCTTACGATGCAGCTGTTGTGACATTTAAAGGTAAACTGTCGGTTTATATTTGTGCAGTTAAAATGTTGACGTGTTCTGTGCTCCGCATGCACTCTACAATTTTACTCTTTTACCCTGATCCTCGGTTCACAGAATTAAATTCTTACTGTGTCTGTTCTTCTCTTTTCTGCAGAGGAAGAGCATCTTGAATCCTGAGGCGAAGGAGTTTGTCCCGGGGAAGAAATACTAGGAGTCCCCCTCACCCCCATGGAGCCTCCACACGCGCACAAACACACGCATACACCTGTCCTCACATACTCTCAGAGACTCTTGCGGCCCAGACCGCACACACACTGATTCTTACGCACACACGCATGCACACACACATCTACACACTTGAAGTCAGTGGCGTGCTGGCAGGCCCAGTTGGGGGGTGGGGGGATTTCTTTTTTTTCTTTTCTTTTTTGTTTCTTTAATCTTTTTATTTCCTGTTTGTTTCTTGTAAACTAAGGGACATTGGGAACAGGGGTGGGGGATGGGTGTAATACTAGCAACGCCCTACTGCGGGCGCTAGCTCATCATCGCATTTCAGATGACATTGTTGACGTTTACAGAATACGCAGAAGTCATTGACGTCCCCTTAGATCTGCGGCAGCTACCAAGGAGTGATGCCAGAAAAAAAAACTTAGACCCAAAATATTAAAAAGAGAAATATGTCACATACTTGTACATTTGTTTGCTGTTAAATTAAATTAAATCACATGAGCAGTGAATCGAGGGGTTCCATGACAGAGAGGTTAGAGAACGACAAACATTTCAGGGGACTTCACGGGTTTCTGCCGCTGCTCTGTATAGTCATTACAGCAAGTCAACAGTTTGCCGATGATGACGTCATAAGCTTCTATGACATCACAGCTCCAGTGCATCTAGAAATGCTGGTTCCTATTTTTATGTGCAGAGGCTCCGTTTCAAACCAAATACAGACCCGACCCCCCCCCCTCCTCACGCTAGATTTTAGTGAGCTGAATGGACATTGACAGCTGTAATCATGGCTTAGAAATTATTTTTCCAGTTTGTGTGGAAGTCCATGTTTATTTTTGTCCAGCTTCTTTGGAAAGAAGCACGAGTTTCCAATCCTTCGTCAGGTGAAGTCAAGCAAGAAAAATCCTTACGGTAGAGGGAAGGTCCGAGCATTTTGAACCGTTTACGAAAACTCAGTTGTCATCTTTTTTTCGTTTGGTATGGCTTCATCCTTAAGTTCAGTTTGTGGGGTGCAGCGAACGACCTTGTTAAAGGGGAGTATTTGGTGTGGAACAATGCCACTGCCTCTTTCTGCCGGGAAAACTTGGTTTTGTCCAGCATCAGATCAAGTGTCCATATCCAAATCAGGTTTTCAAGTATCCTCTCCTCTTCTATTTGTTTTTTTCTTTTTGGTAAAGTTCTGAGGACGAGGCATTTGTGTCTCTACTGGGTACAGTAACCTGTGGTGTCCATTCAATCCTGAATGCAGGAGGAAATGTTAGTTGGTAATATTGCCTCAGCCATTCAAAATAAAGCAGTATCAAATGGCTGACAGTATGGCTTCCTTGCTTTCCTCTTTTTGTAGGTTGACGTCTTTGAGGAAGTTCCTCTTTTAAACCATAAATCGTTGTGGTATGGCTTTCCTAGAAGCATCGCCCCATGGTGCAAAGTATAACCTCCGTTAAATTGTGAGCCACTAGGAAAACATTGTATATGTGAAGATGTCTTTTAGGAAACTCGGATTCAAACCACCAACTATCAAGTAATCTTTTCTAGTTCTCAGCCAACTTGTCCTAAAAATACAGAGGCAGTATTGTCATAAGAGAAAATCTTGTGATGTGAACGTTCTTATTCATGCCACTGTTTCTATGTGGTGTTGACAATAATGGTTTTTGTATTTCACTGCAGCAGCATTAAGGAGACACTTGTGCACCTGAATTAAAGTGGTCCGAAAGGTTAAAGCACTTTTTCTGGCTTTAATGAGGCTTTTTCCAGTTTGTGGTTTTTTTTTGGTCAGCATGGGGGCCCAAGTGTGTTCTTAAAGTGAGCAGTAGAAACAGTCAAATGTTGGGTCAAATTGAACTTCCTCACGCAGTGTTGGAACACAGATGTTGAATGGCACCCTGGTGAAGCCATTAGGAATGTCCGCCAGGTGGATTGTACAACATGAAATCATTTTTGGTGATTCGTTTAGATGCGTTAGATGACAGAAGCCGTAAAAAAAAGAAAAAAGAAAAAAAAAAAGAAAAGGTCCAGAAGACACAGAGTATGAATTTCATTACAAACAAAAATAATGAAAAAAGATGAATAAAGATGTTAAAGACAAATGCCCTTGTTAGTCTTGTCATATTTTTATTACACACTGAATAAAAACCTTCATTAACCCATGTGCACTGCTATGTGAGTATACAGGTGGCCGGACATCAAAATCAAGGGCCAGTGACCAAATTTCTCCAATCATTTCCAATGTACCACGATTAAAAACCTAACAAGACCTCAGTCTTAACTACACGCAGCATGAAACTAAAAAAATCCTCCAGTTTTGTGACGACGTCTCTTCATGTTGGAAAGACGGGATATGATATGATATCCTCGTAATCACATCAAAAACAACCATGACGGGGCGCCGATAGCCAAGCAGTTATGCCGACATCAGCCCTTTGCTGCATGTCAACCTACACTCTCTCCTCTCAACATTTCCTGTCTCTCTTCAGCAAAAAGCCTCAAACATACCTTTAAAAAAAAAAAAAAAAAAACAACTTGGAAATGAATTGTCTGCTTGCAAACAGTATGTGTTCTCTGTTTTTCCTGTCTATGTCTAATTAGCATCAACACCATCCTCAATACCATCATGTGTAGGTGTTCATGAGAGAGCTGGGACACTAAAGTGCTGGAAAAGGACTCTGCATCATAAATGGAGTTTGGTAATTCATGCCACCACTGTGAAACTACAGAGAAGAGTCTAGCTTGTGACTTAGGGCTCTGTTGATGGTAGAGATAAGGAGGAGTCGGTTTTGTTGATGTTTTGTAAACAGGTTTTTGGATTTGAAGCGAACAAGGCGACTGGGAATGGAGGGCTATGATCAGTGGAGTGACTCGTGCTGGTTTTGGTAAGTTGAAGACAAGTCTGGTAATAATTCTGCACTTCTCCCACCTATGCAATTGTACTGCATGCAAAAGATCAACCCTCCCAACTTGCCTAATATCACACAAACCGTTAATTTGCTCCAAATCTGTTGGTGAGGAAAACCGTCTGGACAGAAGGTAACTTTCCAAGAAGAAGCCATAAGGACAGGCAAACACTTTATACCGTCTCCTTTAGGTTCCTGCCCGCAGATTATTTACTGAAGAGTTATGACTCATCCTCAGCGTCTGTATCCTTAGGCAAAATAACTGAGAATCACAAACGCAGGCCTTGACTTCAACCTCAGATGAAAATATTTTCCATTTTCCATTTTTTCACCCTCCCTGCCTGAATAGTGCTCGGTTGTTCACATTCAATTCTGGCACACAGCCCTTTGATCGGGATCATAATGTCTGAAACAAAAACAAGCTCTTTGTGATAATCGGTCGTGTATTGAGACAAAAGTTGAGCTTCAGGTTGAATAGAAGATACTCCTGGGATTGGGATGATGAGGATTCTGGATTTGAGACTGGGTCCACTAGAAGGAAACACACAAGGAAATCAAGGTCAAATAAGAAGATAATATATACAGTATAGGATAAGAGATCAGTGCTCCTCTGAAGCCTCCCTTTACCTTAGCGGTGTAGTTAGCTTGGTACTCTGTCAACAGTGGCTTCCTGCTTTGGTCCCTACAGTTGACATTCTGGGCAGCTTGTAGTGTGCTGCTACAAGGAACGCCAGGAGTGACGCTTGGCATCTTAAAGGAACAGCTATAAGGGAACTCGGTTTTACAAACACAGCTGGGGAGAGGGAAACAGAGAAGGTGTTAGGAAAAGAGCGACACGTGAGGAGCAAACCTAAAAGAAAATGTAAAAAATAAAGGTCACATGTTATTTAAAACATACTTAACTATGGTTTTTGATCCCCTCCACCCCCCCCTCCATTATGTGAAAAGTCCATCCTCTCCGTCTTTTGCCTGCTCCACTTTTCAGAAAATGTGTGCTCAAACAGGCCGTTTTGAGATTTTCGCTTTGTGACATCACAAAGGGCAGTAACCCCTTCCCCTAGGAGACACTCCCACAGCTGGGTGTTTGTTCTGCCCTCTTAATCTGCCTTCTCAGCATAAACAATCGAGAATGGCACGAGAAAGCCCACGCCCACCAATCACTTCCAGAGAGGGGGCGTGGTCAGACACAGCTCATTTACATATTTAAAGCTACAGACACAGAAACAGCCTGTTCTGAGCGGGGCTGAAATAGAGGGGTTTATAGACATGTTTAAATACAGGATCAGACATGTTATAGGGGGGCTCTCACACATATTAAAACTGGTTGAAAAAAAGTATAATATGTGACCTTGACATGTGGCTAGAAGTGAGGTTTGTGTCAGTTGCTTACCAATGGCACTGCCTGGGAAAAGGCTGAAGGAAAGTGCTGATTTTTGCGATGAAGTTCTTCAAGCTGCTAATATTATCCAACTTTCCAGCATCTAATAAAACAGAAAAATTAACAAATTATCAGTCAAACTTTACAGTCGACTAGCTCTCTTCACTTGAGACTCTGCTTTCCATTCATTATACAGGCTGACAAGATGAGCAGCTGTAACGCTCTCCAGTTACAGTTAACAGGCTCACTTTCTGGCAGGCCAGTTTTAGCTGTTTAACTTTGGACTGTTATGATCATTTGTACAGAGGTCCAGGTAATCCTGAGGATGAAACCCTAACATTTAAAGGACCGTTACCATTAGCATGTTAGCATGGTTAGCATGGACCAAGCTTCACTGTTGCAGCGGAGAACCATGAGTGTAGAAACATATTGTTTGTACTTTTAGTTATGATGACACACATTTTTTGTTTTTTAAAATCCCTTTGATGTCCTCTAGGGAGATTACCTAACCTCTGTCATTTGGCTTTCTGTTTCTGTATATGTGTGTATGATAAAGAGAGTTGTTCTACCTTTGATTTGGATTATTGAACTAGGGCTCACAGGAAGGTGGAGTAGGGCCTGTAGCTCAGCCTCTCTGCAGATGGATCGAATGTGAGCTTGAGAGCAAGCCGGGCAAACAAGAGATGGCAACAATATCACACCTACAAATGAAAAAAAAAAAGAGATTTCTTTCTTAACTTTTGGCATAAAAGCTCAAGTTTGAAGGCCCTCAAAACATTATAAGCAGGATTTAAAAAATATATTTTTAAAGGGTTTGAGTCCAGGTTAAGGTCAGAACATGAGCCAAAGATTTAGCAGCATATGAACCCTCCTGAAGATATTAACAGCTTTCTTACCTTGCTCATAGAGTACATGACACTTGTGCTGCGGCTCATCTTTTGCCTCTCGCTGATCAAACACTGTCAATAGAAACAGATTCAACTTGAGTAGCCATACAGCTGAAAGGTATGTATATCAGAGAAATAGAGAAGAACTCCCTCTTACCCTTTACATAGGGCAGCAGACCTTTCTTCTCCCCACAAACTACAGGCCAAGTCTCCCTGGGGACTCCTGTATCCGGAGTCCTGGCTTCAGTCAGGGTGGAGCCCGCAGCCGCTGACGCCTCAAAGACGGGAAGAGGAAGGATGCCAAATCGCGGCAGGGATGCAGGAGGGAGGGAATACGATGGAGGCTGATAAGATGCGGTACAGAAAGAGTTGAGTATGGTGGTGGTGGTACATCAAACTGAAGAACATGATGATGAAGTTACTGCATGTGTGAAGTTGTTTACCTGTAAATAGGCGGCTGAGCCGTAGTCGCTGTTAGTTGTCTTGTAAGATGTTGGCCAGATATCACAACCAGTCTATGAAAACAATACATCCAGACAGTGAGTCTTAAATCTGTGTGTCCGTCCGTCTGTCTATTGGTCCATCTTACCTGAGGTGAGCTGACATAGGGGACAAAGGGAGGGGCAGCTCTAACATCTGTTATAGGCCTCCGTGGATTCACCTTCAGGAGGTGCTCTCTGAATTTATTATAGTCCCTCCTATAAGTGGTGACAAATCTCCCATAGGGCATTTCTCCCACAGCCTGAATGAGAAAAACATGCACTGTGACAACATTACCTGAATTCAGTTTGTGTGTGTGTGTGTGTGTGTGTGTGTGTGTGTGTGTGTGTGTGTGTGTGTGTGTGTGTGTGTGGTCCGGCATAACTTTTTTTGCAAACAGTGGAGAAGTTATTCAGACCCTTTAGTTAAGTGTAAAAAAAAAAAAAATACTACATTGTTGATGAATGTCTTGAATTAAAAGTAATCAAATCATGAAAAATAAACATGGTGGGTGGTAAACAGATAACTCCTGTGGTATAAGCACAGATGAATCACGGTGTGAGAAGCGTTTACTGTCATGTTGTTAAAGCACATTTCAGTCTGATCTATTGTGAATGAAGTTCTATTTTTTACGAGATTTTCTCCTCAGCTTGACCAAGTTTCATTCTTTCATGACAGTGTTTCGTTTATCCTGCCACAACTTTTGTCTTTTAGGTCACTCACACCACTTTCACACTATTTGTTTTTAGCATGGAGAAATAAAACAAATTTTGAGTCAAAATTAGACTCAGTATTGGATTAAAGCTCACCAGGTTGTAAGAAACCCAAATAAATACGGTTGATAAAGTTACTCAACATCTGCCGTGCTGTATGTATCAACAGGAAACTGAGTAATCCTGTGATTATCGACTGTATGTCCGTTTTGTGTTCATACCTTGTTTCTAGTGACCTCACGTGGTCTAAATAAGTAACATCAACACCGTTAAAAAGACGTGTGCTTTGCCATTGGAGAGAAAAAAAATGCCACAAATTAGGAAACATTTTTCTGAAAAGTTTATGAGGAGTCTAAACTGCAGTGTTAATCTTTTTTGTGCAGGCAAAATTTAGTTCTGCATTGACTGTACATTTTAATCAATATCTGATAATAATCTATCACAATAACTACGTAAATGAATCCCATGCCACCTCAAAGCTTTTTATATTTATTTGAAATATAATAAGCAGTGATAAAGTTTTAAGACAATCTAGTAAATAAGTCATACAATCAGGATTTTGATACATCACACAAAACTTATCTCATTACATCTTTTATAAAGAGCAGGTCGACTCGAGCAGCAGGAGCAATGTGTGCGAAACCATTTTGACCTCTTCATTTCAATTCAAAACAGACTAAAAAACAACACCCCCCCAAAAAGGCCTAAGTCTGGCACACTCTTACATAATTTAACTTAAAGATGATAGGAAATAATACAAATACAAAAAGAAAGAGGCTTCAGAGTCAGAGTACTTACTTTCAGTTGTTTTGAGGAAATCATTTGATGCTTTCTGTGATTCCTCCCCTCATAGCAACACAGCTGAGCTGAACTGAAGAGTCAGACTCTCAGACTGAGAGACCATGGAATGTTACTGCGACTGTTTTTAATCGAAATGTAATAATTCTGTTGACGCTTATTCCACATCCAGAGGTAGCTTATCTGTCATTTTATTTGATGTGCAAGCCCGTGTTCACACCATAATGCTGTGCACGTGCAGACAGGATGATAAATAAACAGAACAGAACTGAGTCCAACAGTAAAGTGAGATTTGATTTGCTCAGATCAATATACAGAGGCTGTAGTCCTCTAAGCGGGCGGCCTGGGTTTGAATCTGACCTGTGGCATGTCATTCCAGACTCTCTCTCTCTGGTTTCTGGCCCGATCCACTGTCCTACAGTATGTCTAAAAAAAAAAAAAAAAAAAAAAAAAAAAAAAAAGGAACGCAATCAAATCATAACCCTCACACTGGGAAACGGTAGGAAGCAGCCATGTTGTCCTAAGACGGCCTTACAGGGACTGGAGCACAGGATCGTGCTTTGCCTATTGTACTGGTAAAAAAATGAAGGATGCATTGTTAGATCATGGCAGTACAGCCACTTTCTAGTTTGAGGTTTTAGGAGCAGGTAAAGGGGAGAAAAACCCAGATGACCTGTTTTAGTGCACATGATTAGAAACAGGATGGTACAGACACTGACCCAAAAGAACCCAAAAGAACCAGGACATACAGCATGTCCTTCTCTATTAGCATGAAGGCAACTCTTGAGTGTATCGTCAGTCTGAAAAAATTAAGTGTACTCCTTTTTACCATCAACATGTATCCGTCTTTAACTATCTCTAAACGGTATTAAGGAATATTAGAATTCAAAAACGTATTCAGGACAGAGCTGTGACTTGATGCTTTTTCACGTCTCAGCTCAAACAAATCTTATCTTGGTGACCAGAGGTTATAAAAGAAAAAGCCCATACTTTGTTGTTTTTTTTGTCAAAATGATCTTTATTATAAATGTCAAATGTAAACAAGTTTTGTCAAGTCAAGTGAAAAGATTTGCAGTAAAGCAGAAGAAACGCCAATTGAACTGTCTGAATAGTCACTATGGATATGTAGAAAATCAAAGATCTGTCAGTTTCTTCAGAACAACCTCGGTGAAATCATTTCAGTACAAAATCATAACGATCACCATCCTTAAAGAACGTTTTATGATTAGAGTTATGTCATTTATAAACCCTCTCATGCGCGTTCCTTTAGTGTGGGATTGATTGGTTGTGACGGCGTTCACATCTGGACCTTCACGGTCTACTGTTGAAAGTGTGTTGGTAGAAGATGTTGGCGTTGGCCTCGTAGTCCATAGTTACGGAGGAGCCTACACTCTGAGCTCCCAGGCTCGCGCCGCCGAGCGCTGAAGACTGCCGCAAAGTCAGGAGGCTGTACCCATGGAAACGGCCCTTGAATTTGTCAGAAGACGCCACTTGATCCAACACCTCGGTGAAACCTGAGAAGAGAAAACAAAGACATTGCAACATAGAAGAAATGTAATATAAAAAAGGGAACCTTGGCGCTGCTACGGCTCGTTCTCTTTAGTGTCTGGTTTAGTAAGGAAGGAGGAAGGAAGGACACTGACCCGGCCTCAGAAGCTCCCAGCTCTTCCAAACTGAGCCTTCACACAGGATCGGCAGGCCAATGGTGCCTCCCAAAAGAGACTGTTGTGAAAGATGAGGAGATTAGAAGGAATTGAAATGAAGAATGTTTATTATTAATTAGTTGAAGCACAGAGTGTGTGTGTTTTTTTTTTACCTCTTGTGCTACAGGTAACACTGATTCTACATGCTGTGCAAGGACTCTCCCTGCCTGAGTGAACACATACTGACAGAGCGCATCCCCTGCTTCTGCACCTTAAACACAACCACAAATACCCTTCATTAGACCTTCCATTCTTATATATTTCTCCCCCCTCCAACATAACTTTGTAGGAAGTGATGTGCCTCCTACCTTCTGCCAATTTCTTGCAGAAACCAGCAAAGTGAGACTTCTGGAAGTTCCTGTAGAGGTGTGGCAGCATGCCCATTAGATCTGACACCTGAGATAAAATGTGCATTGTTTTAATGATTGATTTGACTTTCTCAGGTATCGCAGTTTGAAGCCCTGGTTGATTTCTAAAACGTTTCAGTTTGTTGCTTCCGTCTGACCTGGAAGTATTCCTCCATGGCTTTTCTGACGCGTGTCACATCGTGAGGCGGAGACACAAAGTTGTCTTTGGCGTCAAACACCGTCTTCACCGCCGAATGAGCGATCCAGAATGCTGAGTGATCGAAAGTTCTCTTAAGAAGGTCGCTCAAATCATTTCGATCAGGCATACGTCATTCATGCACAAATGTGCCCATGCTTACCGGATCCTTCATCGCCCATCATGTGACCCCAGCCTCCGCAGCCGACCTGCGAGCCGTCGGGATTGACTAACTTGCAGTTGGAGCCGGTCCCTGATATCAACACTACACCTCCTATGAAGAAAGCAGAGATCCTGTGAGCTGATATGTCAACGAAGGTGACGTCATGACCCGTTTCAAAGGCCACACTGCATACAATATTACACAGCCACACCCAAGAGGGTAAAGTATCATCCTTTGGCCTGATATCAGATTTTATTGTTGTAATTTCAGCTGTGTATCTTTCAATGCTGATGGTGCAAAAGTACGTTCAGTTTTGAAGTCTTCAACGAGAGGTACGTATCATATTTAAAATGACGTCGTATTCAAATCAACGTGGTGAAATTGTTCAGTGTAAGAATGACTTAACTGAGATTAACTGTGTCCGTCGTCAGCCGTGTGATGTCAAAGTTTTGTGCTGAGAACTTAATCCGCACTGTGGTGAAACGTGTCAAAGACAAAACAGTTACCGCGGTCACTGGCGGTCGCCATGGCGCCAATGGCATCGGTGGTGATGAAGTAGTTCTGGCTAAGAGAGGGGAAGCGCTCCTTCATTTGAGCTACCAGTTTGTCGATGGCGTCCTTCTGCTCCCCTCCGCTGAGAGACATGCCCTGCGCGCACACGCACACACACACACACATATATATATAATAACTTGTGTTTATCAATGTTAGTGTTAGTGGTATGTTAGTGAGCAACAACAATTTCGACTGACCAGTGAGTAGAGCGGTGTGTTTGGGTCCAGCCCTGCCTCCTTCTTTGCTCTCTGGACCATGTCATTGATCGCCTCAATGCATTTATCCACCCCAACCAACTGAACACACAAAGACGCAAGAACACACACACACACACATATAAACATTTTTTGGGGTGGAAAGACACAAAAGTCTTGTATTCAATTCCAACTTTTTCCAATCACTGGTCCGCTCGCTTTTACACACTTTGTGAAATGATATTTCAAAAAAATGAGGTTTTGATAGACTGATGTTTTTGATTATGAACTCCTCCCTCGGCTCACCCAGTGGTTTGTGGACGGCCCCTCTGTCTCTGCCAGCATCTTTCCATCTGCTCCGACCAGCACTGCTTTGGAGTGGGTCCCTCCTCTTGAAAAGGAAAAACACAGAAGCATAGTACAGAAGTCTTCATATCACTGCCAATACTCACAAAACAGAAACTTAATGGTAGGCTACATTTAGGCAAGAAAAACAAAAGATATGATAACTTTCAAATGTATCACTTTATCACATTCGGGGAAATGCACAAATTCTTTAAAAGCTTCTTCAAGGGATATGAGATCACGAGACACACACACACACACACACACACACACACACACAAGCAGACACACACACACAAGCAGACACAGCTTCCTTGTGACAGAAGACAAGATACAGTCAGAGTGAAACTCAGAATGATTAAAAAGCCTGGCATAAACAGTTCTTCTAACCATTTAAAACATCTTTTTAAGTGTAGTGAATATTTTTCAACCCGTACTCACCCCTCAACTCCGCCGAACACCGATGCCATGTCTCAGTTAATGTTTACAGTCTATGGTCTCAGTTCCTGTTATGGTCCGGGTGGTCTCGTCTAAAAGTGTGCCGGTATCGCGAGAGCAGACGCTAATCGCCAACCTGCAATGCATTTTTTTAACCAGAAGGTGGCAGCTCATGGCCTTTACTGTTGATGAAGATCTTGGTTAGACAAACTTAAACAAGAAAGTTATTAAATACGGCAGAAAATATTAGTTACTTTACATTTTGTGTTCTGCAGGGAGGTTATTTAACAGAAAGTAAAATGGGAATTGATGCCCATTGGCCCACTAATGTGAAGGAACTCTGGCAAAATAATGCTCTCCTATTGTGTCCTGACTCATGACAGAAAAATCCACCCTTTTAAGAGTCAAGAATAATAGTCACAAAAGGTTTTTGGTCTGAAAACAGAAACAACAACGAGTCTATACTTCACAGTGAGCTGAGCCAGCAGGAGGCATCTGCAACACATTAATTTTTTTTTTTTTGGGGGGGGGGGATGTTGTGTTTGCCAGCATCGGCTCCTTAACACATAAGTATCAATCTTTGGCTGCACAAAAATACTTTACAATCTCCATCGTGAGTAGGCCTACTAATGCTCTGTGATATTTGTTATAATATGTTCAATTAGCAGCTTTCAAAAGCCTAACATTTGTAGTGTTGCTGAAGTTTCTCTGCAGAATTAAACACCCATCCGTGGTAAGTGTGTATGATGCAAATAGTTTGTATTTTCTTTAGAAAGTGTGTGTCAGAGCTGAAACCAACAGAGAAGTTACACAAGAGTGTGGAGGTGGGAGGAGAGGAAGTAGAGGAGCGGCACGGTGCGCTCACCACGCGCTGCTCACTCCTCCTGTAAGGAAGGGTTCATCAAGTCCCACAGTCTTACTATAGGCTAATACCGGATGTCAAACAATCCAGATTTCACAATAAAACACAACAGACATGTACTTTTTCCAACTGAATCAAAACATCTATCCTTAATGACATTGAATTATTGACATGTTTAAATAAAATCTGTACACCATTGTCATGGTATTCCGTTTCATGACACGAAAACGCATCACTTTATGATGTGTTGCTTTAATTAGCCTAGTTATTAACAGCTCAAGCAGCATATATACAGCCTTACACTACAGCTTTATCATTTTTAGGAAAGAAAAAGTGCGGATTTTCATTTGTAAAATTACCAAATACCCAAATCAACATTTTTTTGTGTTCCCATATCTGCAGCCTGGGGGTTGTGATTGACAGGATTTCCATAAGAAGCAACCTAAAAAAAAAGTCCATGACCTCTGATGTTTCAGGTTCTCTGTGAGTATTATTTTTCTTACCTGATGAATTGCAAACATGTTTCATCACATGCATCTTCTTTGTGAACTATGATGTAATTTGACCTTTTGAGGTTCTGTCTTGTAGAGCAAAATGTAGTTTGAAATCCTTGACTTGCCTACCAGTTAATCTTGTGGTTACAGTTTCACATTCCTAACAAGTTAATGATTAATCATAACTTAATAGCCGAATTAAAGCTTTGTATTAAATTATTCAAAACAATCTTTTTTTTGAGGGTGAAATAAAAAATCGAGGTGAATTAAGTTTTTACAGAATTTTTTTTAATTTAAATGTAACTTTTATTTTGAAAGGCTTAACAAAGGATGTTCATTGCCGCCTTTGAAGTGTTGCTTTCCACTAGTCCAGCCCTACAGGAGGAGTGAGAGAGGCGACACAGATAGGCGACCGGCCGACAACATTTGGACTTAGTTTGTTTGGGACCACCCAGCGACAGTTACGACTTTTTTTATTTTTTTATTTTTTTTATTTTCACCATGACAACTTAAACTGTGCGCGAGCAGAACGATAAATGCGTTTTGAAACGTGTTGGTGAGCGCAGCTGCGAGAAGGGGAAGTTGTGAGGAGACAGAGGAAAAAACATAAACCTCTAAAAACAAAAAAGGTTTCTTTTTTTGTTTTCTTTCGGCGTCAAGTTCAAGTTCAAGTCTACTCTCGTCTCGTTAACAGACGCCTGGCCCTGGGGTGTTCAGGGGGCATGGACACCCACGTTAAGGAGGGACAGCTTTATGTGCAGCATCAGAAGTTTGGAAAGGTAAGTCAAAAGAGAAACAAACGTACAGCTTTTGGAGAAATGACAAGGAGGCTGAAAAACCCCCTTATAAATCATTAAAATATGTTATATCCAATTTATAAGCTGGGTAATATGCAATATGTGAACCAGTTATGAGCAGAAGAAGCTATTTAAGGTCACGAAAAGTCGAAGAGACTGCAGGAGTAAAGAGACACCAGAGGAAGCACAGAAAGAGGGATAAAGCCACTCAAACGTCTTCCTGCTTTAAACAGTCCACATGCCCAAATTCAAATTGTAAACAGAGGTGTTATTGGTGACAAAAACAAAAGATTCTCTGAAGAAACTTTTTAGGAGTCATAAAGTGGTACCATGTGTTTGTGAGACAATAATAGCTGTGCATGTCAGTTCAGATAAAAAAAAAAAAAATAGAAGCACTACAAATCCTCACAGCAGTTTTATGTTGTTGTTGGTGTTGTATGGAACAAACAGGGAGATGGTAATGGTCTAAAGATATGCCTTCAGTTCCTTCACATTGTTAACTTTGTGTGTTGTTCCCAGTTGTCGACCGAGAGAGAGGTCTGTTTGACATCACGACAAATAAAGCAACGACAGGTCAGTCATTGTGTTCAGGGCCTTCAAAGACAGAGTGACTGTAGATGCAGAGAGAGAGAGAGAGAGAGAGGAAGTCATCACTGTGTTGATGTGGTGCTTTGGTACTCAGTGCATCTGTGTGTGAGCAAATATGGATGTGTTTATGAGCCGACCACACGGACAAGAGGAAAAACAAGAGTGCTGCAAGACGTGGCGTAGTTAATTATAATTTATAATACCTGCCTGTGGGGGTGTGTCTGTGTTGTTGTAGTTGCTCGGCCTCTGTGCAACCTTGCCCGTGGTCTCAGTGCACCGCTGGATAAGACCTCATTTAGTCTTTTAGATATGTAAGAGGGTCTTTGTCTCTTCATCTCTCTGGCCGGTCATATGACACAGATCAACAAACACATTCTGGCCCTGCTTCCTGCTCTGAATTCAGCACTTGACAATAGATATTCATGTTCACACAATAAAAAAAAAAATTAAAAAAAAAACACATTTCCAACGCCTTGTTCTAAACAGCAGAAACAACAATAAGAAAACGGAGAGAAACAAGAATGCAGCATTGATCAAACATATATCGTTATCTGTGCAGACTATAACAGAGGAGATACAGAGATAAGAAAGCAGCAGAGCATAGCGAGAAATAATACAGGAAGCTAAAAGTGTTGAAAAGTGGTGTGAAGTTTGCAGGGTTTATTATGCAATAGAGCTGTCAGTAGACCCTCACACACACACACACACACACACACACACACACACAGACATATCCTCATGTAGGCTTGAAACCATGAACTTGGTTTGGAAAATTTGATGTAAGAGTGGAGTTGCAATGTCCGACGAAGAGCTTTGTTTCAATTTGTTGTGTTTAATAATGATAAGGGGGAAAAACATTAACTTAGCCTAAAAACCATACACTCATTGTACCAGTTTTCATCATTTCACTCACGCTAAAATGTGTTATTCTTTTCTTAAAGTTGTGCTGCCTTGAGTCTGCAGTCTGTCTGTGTTGATGGGAAATTGACAGTTTACCGAAATGGGGAAAAAAAAAACCCCAAGTATTCTAATTCTATCAACAATGAAAGAATAGATCATCTTCTTCGGCTGGAGTTTGACACACGTCTTCACAGAGATGTAGAGAACGTGCGGCAGATTCATGTTTGCAGGATTAAGAGTCTGCATCAGTTTATTTAAGTTAATTGAAGCATGAGAAAGAATGTGTATTGGACTGATTGCGCTTATTATTTACAGTTAAAGTACGGACGCAGTGAGGAAATCTTTAGTGTTAGTATTTAGAATGAGAAAAAAAGGGTGGTATAAAAAAATGTGTGTTGAGAGATGGTGAGGCGGCCTTGCACGGCACCTTGTGCGGCGAAGGTGAGGGGAGATAAGCTGCCTCTACGTGTATCTGCCTGTCAGCCACACACACACTCACACCCACACACACACACACACACACACACACACACACACACACACACACACTCACGTCCTAGATGCTCAGACCTGCTATTAGTAGTCGATGGTAGACGTCGATAAAGGGAGCTAGCTTCTGCTTGAACAGACAGGGCGTGTCCGGATAGTTTGTTATTGCACACCTCAAGGCTACATTTATACACCAGGCCTTCATTTCTAAGGAATAGTTGCATAATGGATTTATGGGGTTGTGATGTGTCTTCTTTTCATGTTTTCATCACACGTCATGCTAAATCATCTGAGAAACACCAGCTCATCGGTAGTAGTGTGACGGTGTTACATAACGTAGGAGCGTTTGCAATTCTCTCTGTTTACGCTGCAGTAGGTTGTATTATAAGGAAGTGTGATGATGTGATTTGGTGGTTTACAGTGGAAAACGGATAATTAAACATGCAGAAACATATATCTGAGTAAGCTCACAGTGATTGCTCATTTTTGTTTCATACCATCTGAAAGATTTCTGTAATTCAGGCTAACTAACCCCTTCAAATTAAAAAGTCCAGTCCTTTCTTCCGCAGCTAGGAGTGGACTCTTGTTTAGATGAAGTCGGATCACAGTGGTTATATTGAGGACAAAGGGTGTGTTGTGTTTTAACCGTTAACGGCCTGAACTTTCTCGCTCTTTCAATTCTGAGAAAACAAGTTTTATGACTTTAAGGTAGTCCCTGTCTGAATTGTCTTTGTAACAGTAACATGTAGCTGCTGTGGTTGACATGGACACCTCTTATCTCTGGCCTTTGTCGCTGGTGGAATGAATCGTGAATAATCGGGATGAGGCGATGAACAGAACATCATTTTTTTAGTGTTTGAGCGTCTTTTGGATTTGGCTTTTGGGTTGCAGTAATTGGTTTTGGTAAGCGTTGGCACGGGGAAACTGGGATTTGATTTGTACTATTTTCATACAATCACAGACGCAAACTGCGGCGATCAAAAATAAAAATAATAACTACGATTCAGTTTCACCTCCGCTTGCGGGTTTAACAAAGATCCTTCACAGGCTCCATAGTGAAACTTCAGTCATATTTGCATGGATTAGATATGATGTCATGTTACAGCTCAACTCGTGTTAGTTTCTACCTGCTCACCGACTTTTTTACTGCTCTTTATTAGGAAAATATGTTTTCCTAATGCGTCGGAAGACACAAAACACGTGCACTCCCGTACTTTGATTATCAAAAATGGTTGAATATTTTCGATGACTCTCCATGTTGAATATTCACTGAGCAGTTGGTTGTCTTTGTAGAGTCATTACTGTTATAATCTTTATTTTTGACATATTGTCAAAATCGAATTTGAGCTCAGTGTTTCCTTTCTTAGTTTTTCAGTTTCAGGTAGTCATAAAAAGAACCTAAAAGTTTCTCAGTGTACTTTTATACTTTCCTCCCAACCTTTCAAAACAGCTCCTCTGTGATGCTGAACCTCTGTCATGAGCTTGTTGAGGTTAAAGCGTTGGTCACTCGCTCTCACACACACACACACACACACACACACACACACACACACACACACACACACACACACACACACTCCTCTGCTGCAGATCTAATCGAGGTCTGTCTTCGGCTAGTGGGCACATGGTTGAGCAAGTTCAACTAAACAGCAGTATGACGCCATTTCCATCTCTTACACAGCTCATTGGTCCGACTACACAAACACTAACATGGTGTTATAATGTTCTTATTATAAAAATTACTCAGGCCACGTAATGCAGTGGTAAACTACGAGGAAAGGTTGCTCTTAAGTTCTTGGTAAATGCTAATGGTTCTGACTCATGTAGTGTACCATTTACAGTTTGAACAAGCAGCTCTGGAGGCTCATCCCTCCCCTAGTCTGCATTAAAGGATGGAGCAGGGAGTAGGAAGTGAGAAAATACTGTTTATTAAATGGAGAAAAAGATAGAAAGAAACCCTGTGTCTCAAGTGGTCATTCATTCTATTTTACCACTGTTAACGCAATATGTAGCGTTTCCACTTTGAAATAGTCGATCTAATAGTACAATAACTTTCCACAGCACGGCCCGTTCACCTGCTGATAGCACTCTGTAACTTCATCTCCAGAGAAGGGGCGTACAGCTTTACCGCCGCTTGTTCTCACAGCAGCCAAGAGAAAAAGAGAGAAGAAGCCGGAGTGTACATCCCTGCAGATATTATTCATAACAGACTACGACGACAATGTTAGGCTGTATCGTTATTGGTGTCGTCTTAGTCTCATGTTTAGCAGCTTTACCGAGGACAGAAAGTTTGATCTCTGCATTTAAATAAATCCATCTCAGGCCCTAAAAGTAGTCTCTTCCCTTGCCGCCCTTTCAGGTTAGCTTCTTACTTTTGGAACCTTACAAACCTATCTCAACTATTATAACAAATGAGATCATATGTAGGCCATTGTGACAGCAAATGTCATGAACTGCATTAAAGGTGAACATGCAGTACACAGGGTGTTTCATGTATCAATATTGTTGAACACTTGAATAGCAATTGTTTGAGTTGTGTTCTCGTGAACAGGCAGGAGATGAGTGAGGAAGTTACTCTCTCTCTCTTTCTCTCTCTCTCTCTCTGTCAAGACCTTTTTTTGCATAATTTCCACTCGGTTGATAACGGTCTGATGCCTTATATGGAGCAGCTGTTTCACACACACTGGCACAAACACACACACGGCTTCATTACATTTATCCGCCTCAAATTCAGGGTCATGGCACTCTGCGTACTGTCACATTGACACGTCTTAATGTCTTACTGGGAAACTCAAACAGAACAGCAACTTATATATATATATATATATATATATATATATAAGAATTGTCCGGTAATGACCAATAAAAATGTCTGTTCCAATTTTTTTTTACTGAATATCCTGTTAAAGTAACAGATCTTAGCAATAATTTCCTTTTTTTTTAATTATTATTATTTTTGTTTTTGTGTAAACAAAGTAGTATCCAAATATAATAATATTTACAGGTCCAGCCTCAAGAGTCACATAAAGAGGAAACATTTCACCTGGTCTGGTCAAGCTGCATGTACAATTTCAAATGTGTCGTGTTCAAGTTCTGAAAAACAATCTCACAGTTCAGAGAGCATTTACGTTTAGTTATAGGAAGTGTCTTATTTTTCTTTAAGACACATTTTCAAAGGCAGCCGAAGAATTTCCAAACCACTGACCACTGATGTGAAAAGCTCCGCTCTCTGAATGTGAGCCCCACAGTGTGAATGCAGGGGGGAAACACACACATACGTAGTGTGATGTTGGGTAGTAAAACACACACACACAACGTCCAGGAATTCAAAGGGATTAGAGGGACTTCCCAACAAGCGATGACTTCTGTTGTCTCTTACAGTTTTACCGTTGTCATACGTATACTTGTTTCAGAAGTGATTTCACATAATCTTCCACGTCGTGTGTCACCATGTCTATAGTTTGAATTTATCATCTGGACTCTTCAAAACACTCACTGTGCCTCTTATCATAAAGCGTTGAATGTCATGTCGTCTGGTCGTGTCCTTTTTTTGTCCCTGCAGAGGAAGAGGTCATTGTTCGCCGTTGCTTCCTCTCTTCTGCCCTAAAGGAAAGACATTGCACCTGTCAACTAGTTTGAAACACATTGTTATTTTTTAACCAAACCCACACTTTAAGAAAAATCTGACACGGGGAAATAAACATTTACAGTTGTAGTTATGAATATTTAATTCATTACAGAGCAAAATACGGTGTCTGTGTGATTATTGTGACTGATTACCGAAGCCCAAGACGTTTTCAATTAATGCTTAATTTGATTAGTGAACGTTTCAGGAAGAGGTCATGCTATTTGTTACATTTTTATTTTGGTCTGGTTTTGGGTTCATGGTCTCGTGTTTCGTTGTCACACAGTTTCTCTCTTCTCTGTACTGTTTTTGAAGCCAGATAGAAGCTGTTGTTTTCATTATAAGCAGTCGGTGAATAATGCTGTAAGTGTTGTCCAATGCCTCTTGACTGACTGGAGGGGAAAGAATGATGTGACAGAAAAGCACAACAGGTCTGACTCAAACTGGGTTCAACTTACTATCCCCAGCTTCTTATGTGAAGCCTCAGTCAGTAGAGTATGAGACCCACCATTTCACTTTGACTCACGTCTTCTGTAAACTTTCATCTTTGTCAGCTTTTGATTTGTTGGTTGCAAACTTCTTTTTACTCTTTACTATCGCCCTCTGACACCTACTGTCCCCTCTCCCACTGAACAGGATTAAAGTGCGGATAACAAAAAAACAGAATGTTCTTTATTTTCCGACCTCATCTTCTTTCTTTAATGTCCCTTTAACGTTTCCTTCCATTGTTGGGCTGCTCTTGGTACAAGTGTCAATAAACATAAAGACAAAGCAGGACAGAAAAGTTGAATGAAAATAAAGAAGTCAAGTATTTAACACCGTATACTTCAAATAAATGAAAAAAACTAACGATCTAAACCATGAAAATATTTTTGACATACGTGAGGGAGAAGGCAAAGTAAATCAAACTGACATCCTGTTTAATATCTTATCTGCACATGACAACAAAACATGTAAGAACAAAAATATAAACAGATAAAAAGTCAACTGAATTCAGAAAACAAAAGGTATTTTTTTATTTATGTTTGGGCCTTTTAGTCTGTATTGGATAGAACAGCTGAAGAGAGACGGGAAACATTTGGATGGGGGGGGGGATGACATGAAGCAAAGGCCCGAGGTCGGATTTGAACCCACGTCTGGCGCTGCCATGAGGAGTAAAGGCCGCGTGACTTCTAAATGCTCCGCTGTGTTTACTACATAGACTCAAACTTTGTCTCTGTTGTTGTTGTCATGTGATTAGCAGTTTCTGCTTAGTAGCAGCTACATGCTGCTGCTGCTAACAACAACAATGCTCTAGTGGAAACAGTCCCTTGTTCCATTGCTCAGTAAGATAATTAGTTGTGAAGCTTCTCTCTTTTTTCTCTCCTTCTCCTTATGTTAGAAATGGAAGAAAAACTGGTTCGTCCTCTACCCTGCCAGCCAAAACGGCATCGCTCGCCTTGAGTTCTATGACTCACCCTCAGGAGGAGGAGCTGGGGCCGGCGGAGGCTCGGGGAGCGGGTCCAATGAGAAAACCAGAAAACTTGACAAGAAGATCATCCGCTTGTCCGAATGTATTTCCATCCTGCCGGCGCTGACGGAGAGCTGTCCCAAAGACAACATGTCCGCCTTCTGCGTGGAGACCAATGACAAGACGCACGTGTTTGCTGCGGAGAAGAACGCTGTCAAAGACTGGATGGACACCATGTGTGACATCGCGTTCCAGGTATGCTTACACTTTTCAAAGGAAAACAAAAGTACAAATCACAGCATGCTGACTTTAGGAAATACTGAACCTAAGATTTGGGTGTGTCGATATTTCTGACTAGCTTGCATTATGTCCGTCTTAAACTCTAATTAAGAGTTTTCATTCGTTGTCTGATCTTGAATTTATTAAAAAAAATGAAAAGAAATACAAAACATCTGCGTAAGTAAATAAAAAAAAAAGATACAACTGCTGCTAATTTAGTCTCCTTCTGGGATTGCAGAACATTTGTTTTTGTGTCTTCCAAAATTTCCCAGCTAGCCATGTGTTCCCTATTCAGGCCACATCTTCCATTCTGTGCACTCACACACACACACACACACACACACACACACACACACACACACACACACACACACACACACACACACACACGAACATCAATGTTGCACATATTTGCAGAAAGGAAGCCAGAGGGAGTTTCCTACTAGGAAGACTTCATCCGCTTCGTTCTCCGTTGCACCCTCAGCTCCTCTCACTCTCCCCTTTTTCTCTTTGTACTCAGTCCCTCAGACGGTCAGACTGGGACATGATCCCATTTATTTCACATGATCATGACACATACACCAAAAAGAATCACTCCTGTGTGTAAACAGTCGGACATTAAAAGCTTTAAGAATCCCACATACAGCTGTGTCTCTTTGTGTGCTCAGGGAGGAGGTAGCAGCAGTGACTCTGCTGCTGCAGACTCTATTGGTGGACCAAAGGACCTGCAGATGTCTGAAAACCTCATCTACTACTCCAGAGAGGAGGGTAGGGAGATTCTTCTCTATCATGTGTTTGAGATATTATTTTTTATTCAACCTTGAAATCAAGAGTAAAGACACTTTCAAAGAGTTCTGGCGAAACAGGAACATGCACAGCTTTAGAATGAATCACAACATATGAACATTTTATTTTTGAAAGAATTGACTCTAAGCTCGAGCACCTCTCCTCTCTTCTCTTGGCAGTGAATGAGTTTTGGGTGAGCGTTCAACGGACTGAGGCTTCAGAGCGCTGTGGGCTGACAGGCAGCTACTTGCTGAAGGCAGAGAGCGACATCTTAATCTTGAAAGAGCCAAAGACCAAGAGGAACGTCATGGTGTGGCCTTACAAGCTGCTGAGGAGATACGGGCGAGATCGGGTGGGTGATGAGTCAGAATACGTTTCTTGTGTGTTCGATTTAAGGCCAGACAGTCATGATTGATCGTAGTCAGGAAATAACATATTTTCGGCTGCAGTGTTTTTTTTGCACATGTGGTCAGAGCCTTGACGTCACAATCAATAATTAGCTTCACACTCTGTTTTTTTTTTTTCTTTTTTATCACTTTAATGCCTTGATGCGAAGATGAAGAACTGACTGATGACCTTTAAAAGGGTTCTGTTATTAATGCATGTGTCATGTTGTTAACTTCGATGGAAGAAATATACCAGATAGAAAGGGAAGTTAACGAAACTAGTCTGTGCATGTGTGTGTTTGAATTTGCAGAAAATAAAGAAGCCTTTTCAAATGGAGATTTAAAAGTAAATGAAAGCTGCAAAGTTATGAAATAGAAACGCTGAGGAAACAGAAAAGTACAGTTCAGTGGAAACGGGAAGCAGCAAGAAAAAGTCATAAATGATTGGAAAAAGTCCAGTAGCTTCTCTTACTTAAAAAAAAACTGCAACAAATTTTCCATTTCATATTCTTAAATTTCCTTTTTGATTTCTAGGTCATGTTTTCGTTTGAGGCAGGCCGACGCTGCGACTCCGGCCCCGGCAACTTCACTTTCGAGACAAAACAAGGCAACGACATCTTCCTGCTTGTGGACCAGGCCATCCAGTCCCAGAAGGTACTGGCGGAGGAGCGCCACCTCAGCTGCCCCATCAACCTTGAACCAGACTGCCCTGCCTCGCTGCAGCACATACGCAACGCTGTTCCTATTGGCATGGCGGCAGGAAGTGGAGACAGCAGCAGCAACAGCAGTCGGGAGGCAGATGGGGACTCAGGCGGCAGCAAACCAGGCTCTGCTGACGGAGTGCTCGGGAAGAGAGAAGGTGGAGATGGAGGAGGGGGAGGAAGGGGGCAGGGAACATCAGGACACAAAGGGAGGAGTTTGCCAGAACCACCAGCCATGTTGAGTCATTTGGGGGCAGAGGTGGCTCCTTCTAGGTCCCCTAGGGGGCAGGCAGCAGCTAAAGGTCTTTCCTCAGCTGATGAACATGCAGGTCTTTACTCTGAGCCTGTCGATTCAGTCCGCCTTCCTCTGCACAGTACTGACTGCCTCTACTCCGACCCGGTGGACACCATCAAGGGTCAAAGCAAAACCAGCAACCTATCCACACATCCAGTGCCCGTCCCACGCCTACGACCAGTAGGAGACGAGGCTTCAGGCGGAGGGGTCCAAGGGGATGATGGCAGCAAGCACAGGATGCCACCAGACCTGTACTCTCATGTGTACGATCACATCAGCCTAGAGCTCAGCCAGAAAACCAGCGCCATGAATCTAAATGGGGCTACAGGAGGAGGAAGAGGGGTGAACAGTAACAGGCGACCCCCAGGAGGTCAGGCAGAAGGGGCTTCATCAGCTCCTGCTCTTCCTGTCGAGCACATTTATGATGAACCGGAAGGTCGCGCCAAAGGAAGTGCGACCATCTCGGTCAGTTCAGGGATAAGTATATACGACGAGGCCCGTTTGGAACCCCACAGTCAGAGGCGACAGGAAGAGTTGCCTGACGGAAATTACAGCGCCCCCTCCCCGGGAAAAGTGTCAGAGCCTCACAGACAGTCTCCGCCACAGCTCGGCCCGACTCGAGGAACGCCACAACCTCCAGCTCCGAGGTGGCCCAAACCTAGCCCTACTCCAAAGCCGAGCAGGGGCATTTTTGCACGCAAAGAGCCCGTGCCTCTGCCTCCTGGGAAACTTGGAGGTCCTGGCGGTAATCTCAACAACAATAACAATATTTGGGGTGGAAGAGGAGACGGTGGAAGAGATGGGAGGGAACTGTACAGCAAAGTCTCTAAGCAGAAAAGTCAACCTGCTAAATCGTGGTGCAGTCAGCAACACACTCCGTCGTTGAGATCCCCTGATATCATCTATGACAATTTGGGGGATATTTGACATCCTGTATGGTCTCTTCTTTGGGGGAAATAAAAGAAAGAAAAATGCTGAAGCAGAAAAACACAACACTGAGAAGACAGTTTCGGTGGATACTTTTAGTCCAGGTCTAAGCGCGTCTCTGCAGTCTGTGGAATCATTAATGAAAACAATAGATCAATTCAGAGTAGAGTCGCTCCAGACTGTGAGAAGACCACATTATGCAAGCATTTGAAACATGTAGCGCAACTGTTTAAGGGCCACCCTCTGTGTGTGTCTGTGTTTGAGAAAGAGTGAGTGTTTGCATGGTCAAACCCATAATTGGCGTACCGATCCACAGTGTGGTTGAAACCAGCCACTTCACTTGGACACACACTCGCACACCACACACCACACACGTCTGCCAAAGGAGCGTCGGCTGACAGGCTTCACTTTAACAAGCGGGGAGAGCGGCTTGGCTCTTAGTTTCTAAATGTATGCCAAAAGTATGAAGGGACTGTGAAACATGTTTTTTTTATTTTTTTTGCACTGCTGCTTTTGCGTTATTCTGCAATTTGGGACTTTGGGACAGCTGGAAATTGTGGTTTGACGGGTGAGAGCTAACTTTAAGGCGTTGAATCTACCAAAAGAAGCTTTGTCTTCTGATAGTGTTTTCTGGCCTGATCTGTCTTCCTGAATCCCCGTTAAACCTCTGAGGTTTTAACCATTTACAGCCCAGGATATTAACATGCAATGTGGTTGTATTTTAGGATCCAGTAAATGTAAAAACATTGATGCTAATTGTTCTGCAAGAAGCGTGAAAACTAGGTTGTCACATGTACCCAATGTGGCCACTGAATTACAGAGGCGACTTCCTGCACAGGTGAATTAATGAATCCTTTATGTGTCTATGTACAGTAAAATTAAAGATGAAACTAATCATTCTCCTGTATGTGTGTTAGTATGTTTCAGAAACAGCTGTGCTGTCTGTAAATACAACTAATAAAAATGCCTCCAAAAACTGCAGAAACTTCTCCCCGGTGGATCTGTAAACTAGAGAACTTCTCTAATTGCTACATCAGTACTTCTACTCGCTGTGCATTGACCGTCAAGAACTTATCTTTTAGAAAGTCTTCTTGTCTTGGACCAAACAGGACAGTAAAACAGTCTGACCTCATCCTCCACCTCTCCCCGTCTGCCACGCTCTGTTTTTGTTGTTCCAGTCGGTTTCCATCCACTTAATCACACCGTTATAGTTGCGCCTCATCAAAAGGAAACAAAGACCCTCATTCTTCCTCGTCTTTTCTTCCTTCCTTTCGCCCTCTCTGCATTAATTCTGTTGTTTGGTTGCTGTGGAGACGGCTAATGGCGGCTGGTTTGTGTCAGACACGCTCTGCATTTTAACAGCAGGGAGACACGGTGACCACATGGTGCAGAAGTACACGATGGACAGTGGGGGAAACATTGTCAAAACAGCTTGTTGAAGAATGCATCTGGTGTTATTAACGAGCAGGGGGGGGTGAAAAAAAGAAGTGAGAGAAAGAAAAGAAGAGATTTGAAAGAGGCTGACATGTTGAATAGTTGCTGGGTGAACCTGTCTGTGTCTGCTTGGCTTGCATATCAGGTACAGACTGTTCCCGTCACTGCTGCTGCTCTTTATCCCTGTCATCCCTCTTTATCCCTGTTTCTTCTGTCTTTATTTCCCCACCTGCTGCTAGAATACTTTCTGGACAGGAAAGCCCTCTAAAAGTAACTGGATTACACCATCACCCCCCCCCCCCCCTCCCCTTCAGAGTGGAGGAAGAAAAACAGACAGAAAAAGCACGAGGACAAACTTCTGTCTTTCTCATTAAACTCATGGTGAACTCTTAAAGTACCAGTATTACACACACACACACACACACACTAGTCTCTACATTACATTGTACTGTTTTCACATTGTAAACATTGTTTATACAGTCCAACACTTCCTCATTGGAAATAATCAAATGGAAGCTGTTTACATGTTGCAAAAAAAAAACTTCTCTTTTCTCTCTGTCACTTTTTTCCTTCCGCTTTCACGTTTCTCTCATCAGCTGCTTTGACCTTTCACACATCTGCGTAACAGCTCAACGGGCTGCTTCATTGCTGAGCGTGTGCATGTGTGGGACAGCTATTGGTGAGCATGTGTGAGAACGATACAAACACGCCTTGCTGCTGTCAAGTTTGCCGAGGGTTGGACGAGGTGTCTGCACATATTTTTCCACTGCTATCATCAGAGCGATTCATTTTTAAGGTTTGTATTGCCTCAATCCCACACGGTTTCATATCAACTCTACTCTTGAGTTTTCAAAGAAATAGGAACCTCCCCTTTGATGTTATGCTACAAGACATATGACACACACACACACACACACGTCTTTGTATCTGTCTGACATTTCTAGCCACATTATGCTATCTTTGGTCTGACACATTTATCTTTGGCTTTGAGGCTTCCGCATCCTCTTCTCCTTTCTCTAATTAGAATGGTGTTGTTACCATCGAGGTTATCTTTTTTTTAAAGGTCAAACTTACAGAAAGAGAACCGGATCAGTCCAACAGCAAGAGGCACTGAAACCAAACTTTACTTCAGCTTCCCTCCAATAAACATGATACGAGCTGGAGAATATATAACAACTTTATATATATATGCTCTCTGGGTCCATAGCTACATGTGACACATTCAGTGATTACCTAAGAGCTGCTTTGATGTAAACACAGTCTATGTTACTACGGTAACCCCATTTAAAAAAATCGACCCTACTAAATGTTTTGTACTGTAGTATCCATGTTGGCGTCATAGACTGAATGAAACATGGAAGTTGTCTCAGCGACGTCACCCGTTGGTTTCTGTCTGAAACGCAGTGTTTTTGAAGCCCAGCGATGGCGTTCCCCGTGTTTCATAAACGCTGTCTCAATCTAACTTTGTGTCAACCTATAGCAGCAGGCAAAGAGGTAGAGCTGAGGCGGGCAAATACAATAGCTAGAGGCAAACAGCACCGGCCCGTTAGTCAGATCAGCCAAGCCCCTAATTATGCATCGCTCTTTGCCTTAATGTAATCCAAATAGATGAGTTATAAAAAAGATTCAGCAGTTCATTCCAATAAACAGATGACTAATTGATACCACATTCAGTTTTTGAACTTTCAAGGCTTTTACAGCCATTATATTATATTTTTCAACACCCAGAGATTGCCGCTTGGTCGACATCTGCCAATAGTTGTTGACTTCTAATTCTGCTTCGGCAATAGGCTATTTTTTTTCACAAAGTAATATAAATACATATAAGAAGACCCGCATTTGTGACGGTTGACCATGCAGATGTGTTCAGGCCTCACATCTGTCAGGTGCACTACTGAATATAAACATCTCAGTCACGCAGCTTCGTTACCACGGTCTATTTAAAATCACAGTGCAAACAGCAAACCCAATATAAACAGTTTCTCTTTTTCACACCCAATGGGGAATTTGTGTGTTCTGCATTCAGACACACATGAAACTGTCCGGTTTCCTCCTGCCTTTGACTCTGCAGACCTCCCTGACTTAACTCTGCGTGGGCAAAACCATTCAGTCTTATGTCACCAAAAGAGAGTTTCATTCACTCTCTCTCTCTCGACTCACGCTGCTGTCTGAAGGAAATGATGATATGACTAAGTGTAAGGTCTTTTACCTGCTCTTTTGTAGAGTGTCTTGAGACCACACTTGTTATGAATTGGCGCTGTGAGAATGAAGACGGTTTCTCATTCAGTTATCGCCCAGTTTTGTAAAGGGGACAAATCCTGCATTTAATAAAAGCCCATTAAGTAATTTCTATTGCTGTCTTTAGTGTGCCATTATCTTTCTGAATCGACCTGAAAGCTGGGTTAGTAATCTGGGCCGGTTTCATTGTGAATCATGCTCAGGACTTTGTATTGGATTTCCAGACTCAGCAAAAGTTTCTAGACCTGCGTAGGTGTACAGACCGGGCGCATTTCTGTCAGTTGGAATCTACTTCAGGTCCTGTGGCCTCCTAACTTCACCTCCTCACTTCCTCCTCAGTAACATGCGCTTCCTCTTTCTGTTCTCACTCATCTCTGCTTGTGAGAGAGTTGATTATTCTCTGCCTGTGACCTGTATGTGAATTGTCACTATTATTTGAGTTCCTCCTCTGTTGCTGATTGCAGATTGGAATCCTGTGTTCTGCAGTTCAGATCAATGCGGACAATTCAAGGAAATATACTGTTTGTAAGACAGAAAGAGTTTAACAGAGGGGCTTTTTTTTTTGTCTTCTTCCTATTGCAAGAAAAAAACAGTACAATGAGAACAAAGCAGGAAACAGCACTAATATTACCCTGACTCAGATATAATCAAATGCAAAAGAAGAAATGCTAATGCTACCACTTTTAGCCAGACAGACTTAAACGGCCTATCATTTTTAGATCAGAATGGAAAAAAAATGTAAAAATACTTTCTGAAATGGCAAAAAAAAAAAAAAAAATCAGTTTTGAGAAACAGGAAGCCGTGACATCCATGTACAACAAATACAGAACTTCTGAGCCAAAGACGCACTACGACAGTGAGTGTTGTCCTGTCCCTGCTGGCTGACACACAAAGACGTGTAAGCTATTCACTGTCTGCAAAAAGAGACAAAGGTCACCTCCCCACCCTCAGGAAAAGACGAATCAAAACTTACCGAGTAGGAGACAGACGGTCTCTACCACACTTTGTGATCTCTGTCTGCACTCGGCATCAGAACATCCCACCAACCCTCTCTCATCCATTCCTCATGCTCTGTGAGATAGTGGTGTAAAGGTGCCGTAGGAACAAAGCTTTACTAACCTACCGGCTCGGATTGGTTGGTGGAGTTTCTCTCTTCACCTCAGAGGATCTTTTTGGTTACACAGACAAGGATTACAGGTTAATAATGGTCTCTTTAATCTTAAGGAACGGACCACCCATGACCCTTTGGAGGTGACCCATCTGAATGAAAATGAAAACTCTATTTTTTTAATTATTAAACCTATGTTATTATAGTTAAATACACGTATGTGACTGCCATTTGAAGGTGTATACCTATAATTGTCTAGGTTGTAGGTGTATACTCGACTGTTACTACCTGTTTGTTAAAAATGTATATTTATTTAACTCATCTTAATGTTGCACCTCTCTGGTCTCTTAGAACTCTTTTGGATTCACATTTGGGATTCATTTCATGCTCAAGCAGTTTGTTAAATCCCAATCCACAAAACAACCAATAATACCATTATCTGACCTGGCTTCACCTTACAGCATCTGGGGTTTAAAAACTGTCGGGCCTGCACACAGTGAGTCGTTTTTTTTCTTCCCGTCCCGGAACAGGTTTGATTTTCAACATTTTGTTTCTTGCGTCCATCCTTGTGTGTGTTTATCTGTTTTGTCACTACCTCCAACATACCACCAGCAGGATCTAAAGCGTCTTTGTCACGTGTGGTTCCAGTATCGATGGTGACGGTGACGTATCACACTGGACTTGTGACATCCTGATAACACCTGACAGTGACCAGGAGCTCCTTAATTCACAGGTGAAACTCTTCTTGATCTGGTCTTGTTTTCAGGAGTCGATGGACCCACTGGTTTCTTTTTCCAAGATGTAAAAGAACCATCAAATCATCTTCACTGTTCGATGAGTCAGGAGATACACAAACAGTGAATAAACAACGTGAACACACCAATCTGAGAGGAGGAGGGTAATAAATATGTTTATAAATATGTTGGAAGTTAAAGAACATGAATCAGGACACAACAGCTCAAATACAAAGAGCTGACATTCATTTACAGAGTGAACAAATGACCTCAATTGATGTCAATCCATTTCGCAGTTCAGATCACACATCAGATTGAAACTCTAAAAGGAAGCGACATGTCAGCTGAACAAAGACACACGTGTCCAAACAATGGGATGAAGATGTTATTAGGGTGGAATAAAAAAAACAACAACGAACAAAGAACTTTGTTTAAAGAGACCTGCTATGGGTCAAACATTCTCCAGCATGAACGAACGAACACCATTAGGGACACTTGTGTTGACTGTTTGTCGCGCCCCTTTAATCTCTAACAGTTGTGACATTCAAAGACGAAGCTGGAAAATGAACTCTAGGATAAACAGGAAGTTCGGCTTTAGCCTTTTGAACTCATTTTAAGGGGGGGGGGGCAGAGGAGATGATGTCGTTCAATTTATGCAAACTCATGAAATTGACTGCTTGTGTAAAAAAATTGCAAAAAGAGAAAGAACAGAGAGAGAGGCGGGAAAGGGACAGCATGAGCCGGAGAGAAGTGGATCAAATGTCAGTGGGTAGTTTCTGAGGTCTCGTCAAATTCCCTCGAGAGACAAAAGGATCGTTGTGGATGTAAATTGTGAATGCGGGAAGTCCTGTGACATCACAACGTCATGCATCATGTCTTTCGCGAGTGTGTAGCCGGTAGTCCCTGATGTTACAAGGTTCAGTAAGGGGGTGGAATGGCGGGAGACTGATTAGGCCCTCGTGTGTGTGTGTGTGTGTGTGTGTGTGTGTGTGTGTGTGTGTGTGTGTGTGTGTGTGTGTGTGTGTGTGTGTGTGTGTGTGTGTGTGTGTGGATGACAAAGCTCCTTCACTGGAATACATAAATAATACTTCTGATGAGGGATGACTAACTGACCAACGTGAGTGTGTGCGTATGATTGAAGAATGATTTCATGTTTGTAAAAGTCACACTGTAAAGACATCTTCCGATGATGTCACTGCTGGTCTTCATTCTAAACCTAAATGGTTAAACAAAAACGACCTGTTGTTTTTTTTTTTTTTTGTCAACACCCGCCTCACACTTACTTCGACCCTCAGAGAGAGAGAGAGAGCTGGCTGTGGGGGTGCGGGCGAGCAGAGAGGCTCCTCTGTCTGCTGCTTGATTCTGTGTCTCATTAAAACAGAGGAGCTGTGTTCAGACTGGGGCTTAAGGGCAGAAAGGAAGTGGAATGTGTGATACGCAGCTATATCACAAGTCTATTAATATGCACCAGTCGAGTTTACAGATAGAGAATATCTGCATCACTGTGTCTGAGCAATAATTAGCTAATCTCTTTCTGAGTTGAAGTTTGTATGTGGATGTGGGCACGGGCATGCTTTTATAGCTCCTTTAATCTCCCTCTGAGCTTGCACACCACCCACCTTACGTTCACTTTCATCACCATGTTTGACTCTTTATGTTCCTTCACTCCATTTTTCACTCTTTTAATCTTTTCGCTCTCTTTTTTTTTTTCCATTGTTCATGGTGTGGGATTTTGAAGGCTTGCTGCTTCAGCTTCTGCAGAGGGCAGATAGTTGAAACTTTTCTTTCTCACACATGCTCACACGCACACATGCACAAAAAAAGGGTCATTTAAATTTAGCCCCGGCTAATACTGCTTGTGTGGTGAGAAAAAAAAAAAATAGAGATGAATTCAAGAATCGAGAAAAAGAAGAATGGCATGTGTTCACAGTATGGGACAGTTTGCAAATGAATGTTTTCTTCTCATTCACGAGCTGAATTATTCCTCAGTAATTTCACAATATTGATGAATTATCCTCATGTGTGTTCTCTTGTGGGTTTCTACCGAATAATCCATCCTGTAGTTGATATAAAAAAGCCCTTTGAAGTGACAGGCCAGGATGCAGAAGTGTACAAAACCAAATAACTTATACTCTACACCACTTCTCTCTCTGCTGCTGTTAGGCTCCCTCAGTCAACTTCATCCACCCACACTGAAGCATTCTCACTGTATTATCATGGCGTCGTCACCGCTCTCGTCCATGACCTGACGAGTAGGAGCCGGCGCTCTGCGGCTTCCGCTGCTGCTGCTGCTGCTGAAGAGCATCAGAGAGGGACGAGAGGCCTTCGCAGGAGGAGGTCCCAGAGAGGAAGAGGAGTGGGAGGAAGAGGAAGAGGGGAAGGGAGCCACAGTGGCCCTGACCTTGCTGTTTGTTCCCTGTTGGCGACCCTGGTTCTGTGGCTGAGAAGACAAGGCGGATAACGTCTTATGAGGAAAAATAGAGATAAAGAGGAGGGCGAGAGAGGAGGAGGACATGGACAGGATAACAGAAAACAAAGTAAAGAGAGCTTAGGGTGAGTTTAAGAGTAGTGGATGATAAGAGAGCGTGCCAAAGTACAAACAGAACATCAGCAGAGCTGTAATGAACTATTTGCATGTAAAGTCCTGATAGGTCACGCTACCAACAGCTACACAGACTCACAGGTCACAGCTTATAGGCCTCAGTTCATGTAACAACATGACAGTAAAGGATGAAATGATGCAACTTATTAAAGTGACACACAGCATAGAAAAAATGACAAACTACATGTTGAGATCTTTGCATGAAGGTCTGCTCTTATTACAGCTGATCATCTTTGATTTTATAAATGTCAAGATTCTGAACACGTCTTTCTTTAAGGCCACTTCCAAACTCGTCCCAGAGCACCACACAATAACAATAACTGATTCATTTCACTCCTACTTAAGTTCCTGTTAAGCCGCTGTTTGTGTTTATGCAGTCTGTCTGTTAGAATCACTTCCACTCTCCCGCACATCATATTGACAGTCATATTTCTGCTTGTGTCAGTGGATTTATGTTTTGTATGCCAAATGGTAAGTGCTGCCATCTATCGGGTTGACTTAGAATTGTGGGTGAAGAGGAAGTTCCTTTAGTGCTGCACTCACTGTCTGCACACAACCCTAACAAGGTTCATAAAGATATTCCTCCTTCTTCTTCTTGTCAAATCTCTCTTGAATATTGTCGGCTCATGTGTTCATTTATAAGCGGCACACGTTGCCCTTTGCATCGTCATAAAGCTTCAGTTTAAGATGTGCTTACCTGTCGCGGTTGCCTTTTGTTTGTGGATTTAGGGCCCTCTGGTGGCTGAGACTGATCTCTGTGGGAAGCAGCTGGATGTAGCCTGGAATCAACAATCATCAATGTCATGACCTGTCCTTACCATTACCTGCTTTTATTAAACTCATATTAATGATCTTATCTGACAGCAAGCGGATCAATAACTCCATTCCTATAAAGATTTAGTAGCATCATGTTCTCATCATTTGTTTCCTCATGCTTCTCTGACCTGTATGGGTATCTTGGCTGAGAGAGAACGCCTCTGCTCTTGAGGTGCTGGTACAGGTTACTGCTCAGAGAAAGCGGGTTGAACATAAACTCCTCGTCCAGCTGACTGAGACAACCCTGACAGAGGAACAAGCAGAAAACAACCGTAAGTGAATGTCTGAACTTTGATCTGTGGGCTTTGAAAGTGTTAATTGTACACACTAGTAACATGCAAGTAGACACTGAGAAAATCTCTCCTTTGCTCTTTGTCCTCTGTCAGAACATGCAATGTGGATTTAAGTGTATTTTTTCTTAATTTTGATTTCTGATCCCTCTGTATATTTCTGTACTCCTCTAATGATCACAGGTCCCTAACCTGCAGAACCTGCAGAGCACCAGGTGTTGGTTCCCGAGTTGGTAGAGGCAGTGAGCAGGGCAGCAGCAGATCTCTGCAGACCACAGGCTTCAGAAGGAGGGAGAGAGACGAGGATGGCTGGAGGACATAGTGAGAATGCACACCTGTGTTGTAGAGACATATACAGGACATATTAATGTCCCACCAAAGGACTGACACATCCACAGCATGACTTTCTTCTCACACACGCACACACACACACACACACACACACACGCACACACACACACACACTGGTAACCGTACACATAATGACCTGTGCCTCCAGATGTTGACCTCTGTGTGGGCTCCACCTGCAGCAGCAGGAACAAGTCACGACTCTGAAATAGGGAAACACAAATCTTACATCAAACAATTTCATTCATGTGTATTAAACCCAGGATGACTGAGGGGGGGCTTTAACACAGTAGGCTCCTTGAGTCATTAGTTACACATCAAAGCTATCTGCAACATCCCAAGGTCTGATTCTCAGGGGATATCACCATAAGCACATGACAACACACACATGCAAAGAAAGTTTTGTAGAGGAGTGAAATGTGACCTCGTTCTGAGTGGAAAATAACTACTTTCACCAAGTAGGGAGAACTCATATTTTCAGACCTTGTCTGAACCATCGGGGTCCGGAGGTATTCCTAATACCTTTTGTCAAAGAATTAAAATGTATGAGAGGACCATATTAGGAGTCTCTCTCAGAATAAAAGGGCTATTGGTGATTTAAATGCTCACCTTTAGATTCTAAAAAAAGACACCACAATTCAAAGCTGAGGACAGGAAACAAATGGGTATTTTAGAACGGGGTGTGTATGTGACTTCCTGGTCTCTTGGAGCCTCAAGGGGACACTCGTGCGACTGCATTATTTGCCTCTTGATCTAGATAAGTTATCCGCCAATCGGATGATCGGCAGTTCACTCCTGCTTCTTAAGGATCAGCTATCAGGCTATGAGTGTGCATGGATGAATGAGATCAGACAAACAGTTCAAACAACAACCCACCTGGAGCGTGTGGCAAAGAGCGTGGAACAGGTTGTGATTGGTCTCCATTTCATCCCAGTCCAGCTGCCAGCAGGTGGTGGGGCGGATAACCAGCGGCAAGCCATACAACACACTTTCACAGAGTCCATCTGCACGCAGGGTCCTGCAGCAGCGCAAACACACGCAACACAAGCGTACACAACACTGGTTACCATGGATACCCGATATGATGGACACTTGAGTCTCCACAGCGACTGTTTAGGAGCATTTCTTTTTCAGGCTAATAACACTGTACAGTCAAACTTTGAATGTCAAAGAAGTCAGCATTCACTCTTTTGAAACTCGTACAAACTGTTTTTTTTTTTGCACTGACTGGATGCAAACACATAAATCATCATGAGCAGAGAGACACAGGATGACATCATCCCGCCTCTGTCCTCCAGCGTCATTTAAATGTCTCTTCAGTGAAACCATTACTTCTGGATTGGCCGGTATGCAAAACACTCCTCTCACTCACAGGCACACATGACATCCTGCTGTGGCTGTGGAAAATGTAAAACTAATGCAAATCAGGTGCACGGGAAGAAACTGTATCAGTTTGTTCTATGTGATGCTCTGTTTATATTTTTGGACTTCACAAAGAATACTTCCAGCTTTTGAACAACAGAGCCATTCATTCCAGTTTGTTCTTGTTGTCTAGAGGTGATGACCTCTAGACAACAGTTCCTGAGTATAACTGTTTAAACAAACACTTGAGATACACTTACAAAGACTCAACACATGCAGTATGTAAAATAAATGGTTTATATCAGCTGTGATTTGACTACGAAAGTTATCACCTGCTGTCTAATGTATACCAGCTCAGTCATGTTTTCACAGTCATTCATTGATTTGAATATTTTGTCATTTCCTGTTTTACTTTGTACACATCCTGCGCCCCCCTCTAAATCTCTATTAATCACTATTTCTCTAGAAAACAGACATTTGTAATGTTTTGTTAAAGAGGGTGAGCTATCAGTTTAAAAAAAAAAGTCTCACTTATCATTCAGCGAAAGACATTTCTCTGAAGCCCTGTCTCTTACTTTAATGCTTTAAGCGTCTGCGGCGGGTGACTCTGATTGGCTGATCCTTTCGTTACAGGCATGAAGTCGCGGATGCTCTCTGTCTTCACCTCCAAGTTGGAGCTCATGGGGATGAGCGCTGGGCTTATGAGGCGCTCCTGCATGTCACACTTGATACGCACTTCAGTGACAAACATAAACAGGTTTGAAAAGACATTTGACATTACTGTAATACAACTGCTGTATTCAATTGTTGCCTGCATAACATCTCATGTTGGTTCTTAGCATTTCAACCTGATATCAACACCTTTTAATTTTGTGGTCAGTTGTAGGTTAAGTTCTGGATTCATGTACCATGTCGCATTAGAAAATAAAGCAAGCAGTGCACTCTGAGAATTGTGTTCTTGGGTTTGAATAAATATTCAACTTGTTTTGTCTCTCTTAGCAGAAATCCCTTACACCCATGCTGCTACTACACAAAAGCATGCCTGTCAGCAGAACTTGTACCTGGAATGGGATTGTCTTGTAGACTGGGCAGCAGGAGGTGGAGGTGCTCTTTGTCTCCTCCCTGCTCTTGAAGCCACGTTTTCAACACGGTCTCCATGGCGAGCACACTGTTCTCCACCTGCTGCAGGTCCACCTCGGTCCCCAACATCAGACAGTCTGAGGATGAACACATCAATTGTTGAGGTATTCCTTTACATTTCAAAATAAAAGTTCATCCTTATTTTAGGCCCAGTCTCTTCCTACCCTGGTAAAAATGAAATTCAACATGTGTCAAAGAAAGAAGGAATGATGCTTACAAGTGTACCAGTGTGTGTGTGTGTGTGTGTGTGTGTGTGTGTGTGTGTGTGTGTGTGTGTGTGTGTGTGTTGTGTATGGACAGAATGTGAGCCTGTCGGTGCCTCCTGCATGATGATCTGGATAAGGACTAAATAAATTGAAACCTCAGTGGGTGACAGGGGAGACAGGGAGGACACTGCTGCTCGTGCTGGCTTTAAAAATGCAAATAACTGAAATTATGGAAAGAAAAACATTTTATCCATCTCTCATGCAAAAATGTTTCCGCTAAGATATGCTTAAAACAACTAAAGACATTCTGATATGTTTACACAGCTTTGTGATGTTTGTTTACAGTTTTAAAGTCTTTTCCGTCTGTGAAGGAGCTTTTTAGTTATAATAATCAAAGGTCTGCATCGTACCGATGCCCGTGCCAAATAAAAGCAAGGCCAGATATTCTGGTTTTCATGATATCTATGACCACTAGATGGCAGCAGAATTCAATCATCTCTTTTCAAACAGTTTTTGAATTTGTCATCTGACGGCTTCATTGTCTTTGTTAACAAAAAAAAAGTTCTGGTGCAGATTTCCTGAAGGGTGAATGGAAGTAGTGCTGACTTTTGTAAACTAAATCTCTTATTAAATAAAAGGTGATGGAGATACAAAGCAGCCTGCCTTAAAGTCTCAAATCTGGTGCTTCTCTGGCAGTTTCAGAGAGCTTAATGCAAATCTCTTCTCTCGGACAGAAAGCAGATGCTCCCCTCTCTTTCCTGCTGACTCCCACTTATCATTACAGAAAAGACCCGATGGACCTGCCCTACCCTTCTCGCCTGCTCTTCCTCTGCCGTCCCCCAACGTCCATTTATTATCACAGAGTAGACACAACCTTACCGTCTCCTCGTCTCCTTTTCCCCCTCTCTCTGGTGTTTAATACTTAATGACCCATCAGGAGATAACTAATGGGACTAAGGGGAGAGGAAAGGATCAGGAGGCACTGACAGAGGAGAGGTTAACAGAAGAAGGGGCCCGATTAAGAGGCTTTAAGGGACAAAAAGAGAATCTTACAATTCTGGCTTTCATCTGTCAGAGGCAAAAAAGTACAAAAGTTACGTATCCAGAGCCAGAGCAAAAATTGTGTTAGTTACATTTTTGATGTTGGACATTATTTGTTTGATTCTCACTCAGCGAATGAACAACAGTGAAAGAATGGCCTCAGGTTCTCCTTAAATGTATCAAACAAGCACGCTTTGAATTTGAGATTTGATGTCTGACACATGCCACACCTTGCCGTAAGTGTGGATCTAACAGCTGGTTGGAATTCTCTGATGTTTTCGATCTTTGGATTAATGGGGGCGGCAATAGAAAAAAAAAGGGACGAATCTTTAAGAGATAGACAGAGATGGAGGAAAATAGGTTGTAGAAAATCAATGGCCATTCCCTCAGATAATGTGGCTGTCTGGGGAACTTGAGCGGAGGGAGGGAGAGAGGGGGGTAGAAAAGATAGAGAAACACGGATGCAGCATGAATTACACAGAGAAGAAGGCCAGAACATGATAGACCACACTGTCAAAAGCACTTTTATCAAGACCATGGAGTGTGTTTGTGAACGTGTGTATGTGTGTGTGTGTGTGTGTGTGTGTGTGTGTGTGTGTGTGAGAGAGAGAAGGAGATATACGAGAGAGAACGGAGGAGAGGAAATGAGATGATTTGCTTCTTAAAGCAGCATGAACAGAACTGGGGAGTCTGTCTTGCGGGTGGTTGTGTCACTGGTTTCCGCAAAGCAATGTATCACTGACTGAAGAAGATAGGTGAGGGTAGTTAACCTTGACGTGTGTGTTTGGCGAGACAGCGAGGAGCTGTGGTGAAATGACGCAACGCTGTCTGCGTCTTTGCAGCAGCCTTATCTGACTTCATG
This sequence comes from Labrus bergylta, assembly GCF_963930695.1. NCBI lineage: Eukaryota > Metazoa > Chordata > Actinopteri > Labriformes > Labridae > Labrus > Labrus bergylta. Next base: position 7,449,620 of record NC_089216.1, on the reverse strand, counting down.
AAGAATGTGTTTATACTCACAAGCCGACGACTGATACAAAAGTCTCCATTTCTGAGCCTTTGCTTATTTCATTAGGAGCATGTTTACAAGATTATTAAAAAAAAAGCAGACACTGTAAATTAGAGAAAAACAATAAAATGGCAAACTAACATATAACCGCAAATAAAGAAAGCCTCTCCCTCTATAACTTTCTCTGCCTCTCTGCATGGTTTGTGAAGCTAAAAGGCTTTACTTTGACACCGCTGAATGTAAGTGCTACATATGACTACTAGCCTGCAAAGAAACATAAACCCTAAACCAGACAGTTTCTGACTATTAGGCTTGCCATAAAATAATTCGACAGCAGACTTGTCTCTGACGCCATCTGACATTGGCTGCAACAATTCTTGCATAACCCACCTGAGAGGTAGAGCAACTGCAAGTGCACAAAGAAGCCCCTGTGCACACATTTTTTGGAAAACATGCAGGGATGGATGACCCTGATGAAGGCCACAAGCCGAAACACGTCAGTCTGATAAAGTTAATAAAATTGATCATCATGCTTGAAGTGTTTTGCAGGAGATTTTTGACTTCTCCAAATCTAACACTCAACATCCTTTACAATGTAGTTGCTTTAGTTGACAACCTGGTGGTGCTGTGTGATTTCTGAATCTCTGCCATTGTTACTTGTTGGGAAAAATAAAAAGGGCAAACTTATTTGTGATTCACCTTTGCAGGCACACGCGCACACGCGCACACATGCACACACGCACACACGCACACACGCACACACACACACACACACGCACACACACGCACACAAACAGAAATAACCTTAAAGGACAAATTGATTAGATGGAAATGAAATGACTTTCATTTTGCTTTAATTTCCCCAGAGACATTACTTTTGAGCGTTTTCAGAGAAGATTGGGCTATTTTTTCACAATTCTGCCAAAGGGTTTGAGTCCTTACTGTTAATTTGAATGTTACATTACTGTAATGTAAATCTTTACTGGTTTTCTTTAATCTTTACTTTGAGAATTCTAAGTCCACCTAACAAGTGTCAGCTACCTACATCTCCTTAAACATACATTGCTGCAATTCTAATTATATTACAACCACCAAAATCCTTTTACCCCCCAACAACAAACATTAACATTACATAAACAACAAAAATCCATTTCTCTGATGGTAGTTTGTCAGTGCACAGGCTGCTCCTGCAGCCCGTGTTGTGTGAGACGAACAAAGAAATAGTCAGCGTGCATTTATGGACTTCATTTTAGCTTTTGGACAGAACACAGCGCTTTGTAACACAGTTCAAGTTTACAGCTACAGACAACAGTAGGTTCCAGGATGATGTTACCGTCATTACGTTACTGGCAGAGGTCACACAACTCCACCAGCTGATACCTGTATGGTAAACGTTTACACGGCGAGAGGGAGACAAGTCGAAGCACATTTTGCAGTACCGGAGGAGAAGGCAGTGTTATTCTCTCTACATCCCAATTTTTCACCTTTTGATATCAGCTTGATCAAATACAGACTAATGGATGCTGTTCTCTGCATGAAACTTTAATTAATCACATTGTCTTATATTTCTTCAAGAAACAAACGAAACAAAAAACTCTACAATGAAATATCAATAGTTTGTTATCCTTCAGAATATTAAATTAGCAATCCTTGATAAGAGATTAAGTCACTGGAAGGCCTGTTCAGCAACATGAAAGAACTTGTGTTTAAAGTTACAAAGGCACATTACTGATAACACAACAACATAGTTAACTGTGATATCAACCTAATGCGACCTGTGACACCAACTTCACAACCTAAACATTAAGATAAAGGAAGAGTTGTACGTCTGTGGAATTTCCCTCTGACATCAATATTTCAAATACAGAGACACTGACAGCATGCACTCTGTCCTTGTCTCCCTGAGTGTGCCTGTGTGTGCATTAACGATGAATGGCTCATTGATGTAGTTTGAGACTATGACAAATAGGACATTGATCATCTGGTCCATACACAAGCGCTCAACACACCAGTGGCTGTGTGACCTAATTGCCTAGCAGTCACTTATGATGAAGCTCTGCGGTCATGGAAACAATTAAAGCAGACGGACACTTAAAGGACAAGACGACACGGGCTGTTATCTGGCTGACTTCAGGCACGAGAACAGGGAATGAAAGAAGAGATAAATACTTGAGAGAAGGCCAAACAGGGGGCATCGTTTTACGAAGGCTCATTAGGTATATTACCACTTTCTGGAGATTAATTCAAATAAATCACGTTATAGTAAGCACAAATATCAGATAGATGTGTAAAGTGTAAATGTAAAGTGTGAGGTGATAGCAAAAGATCAACTGTCTGGTTTCAAGCAGAATCTAGAAATAGGAGGGGGTTAGATGGAAGGGAAGGACAGAGAGACTCTGAGAGGATGGCAGCTGGAGGACTTTGAAGATTTGAAATGACAAGAGGGCAGATGATGAGAAGAGCTCTGCAGACAGTATGAGACAGGAGAGGAGAGAGAGGGAAAGGCTTGCAGAAGAAGGAAAGAAAAGCAGAAAAAAAGATTCATACGATCTTTTTGAATACCTTACAATGGCAATCTCCAACTTTAGTGAATTGAGTAATCAAAGGAAACAAAGCTCACTTTTAAAGTGACTCCCCCCCACACACACAAAAAGTGTTGTAAAATGTCTTTAAAGTATAAAGGCTGATGTTCAGAAACAGACAAATTAAGATAAACTTGACAATAGAAACAACTAGAAGAGACAACAGAGAGGAAATGGGAGAAGGGCTGTGAGATCATAATGATAAGGAACCTTTCAAAAAGAAGGAATGGATGACCTTGTTTTCCTTAAGTAGCTTAAAAGCCTAGATAAGCGAGACATATAGTCTGCCTGTGTATGCTCAGGTTAAAATGAAGAGGACCGGAAAAGACACAGACACAAGCACAAGAAATTGTTTGTTTTCTTTAACATGGCTGTTTTGGCAAGGATTGAACTCAGTTTCAACAATTGAGACGTAAAATAAGGAGTTAAGAAAGTTAAAAAATATTTTGTTCAGACATAAGGGAGAATGTGAGAAGGAAAAGCAAGTTTCAATACAGGTTTATAGAGAAAAAAAAGACAATGTTTGGAGGGCTATGGTAACGTGGGAGTGCTTTTTCATTGCAGATTCCCAAAACATAGTTAAACAGCTCAAACGTACAGACATCCTGGGAAAATGAAATCAAGTTGATCTGTTTAATAGTTTAGGGATGATAATACAACCCTATCAAGATGCCTAAGAATCTTATGGGCCCTATTTTGATGGCTTAAAGCCCCTCTAGGAGGGGTTGTTTTGTATTCCTAATGTTGTGCAGGATGCAGAGCGACCAGTATATCTCTCTGTGTGGGACTAATAGGTTCCATAACCTGGTGTGACGAGTGATGCCAGCCTCTCTGTATGACCACCTGCTGCTCTGCTAACATCACACAGAAGTGTGAACAGCCTGACCTTGGAACCATGTGTGTGTGGCAAAGATGAAAGACATGCAATCCTAAAATTGATGTATCATTGTTGTCAATCATCCTTCACTGTAAGATATAAAGATATAAAAAGATTGGCACCAACAGAAAAGACAGATTTGTATCTTCTGAATTATGGCCAATAAAATCTGAGCATGTGAGTAGTGTGCTTCCTGTCTGTGCACACATTTTGTGGTAGCTGCTGTTGGGTGTATGAGAGAATAACATCAGGGCAGGGTGGGGTTTCCTCCTGAGCACCTCTGTGCACTTTTATCCACCACACACCAAACTGCAATCGCTGACTGTGATGGAAAGTCAACTGATTCAAAGAGACAGAGAGAAAGAAACTGAGAGTGAGAAGGTAGCCCTGGGTGAATGACTGCACATGTGCAATTGTAAGAAGCTGATAAAAAAGTTGTTTTTACACTCAGCCCAATTCCACAAAAATGTTGGGCTGGTTTTATCAACAATAGTTGAGTTTAACTGGCATTAGCTGCAAAAGACTGATGGTCACAAACAGCATCAATACTGCCTCGTACGTAGGGCAGGCACATGAAACAATTGAACATGAACAATCTACAAACTAATTAAATCTTTAAGTTAAAGGCAGGGTTTGTAATTTTCTCCTTATACACTTTTTAAGATTTTGGTTGACGTTGTCTTTAGGTCCTGACAGACATTAATAATTAATGTGCTCTGAAAAAGGAATGAAGAAAATCTGTCATCTGTAGCAGTTGTAAGCATGTAAAAAACGTTGACCAATGTCTGCCACGAGGTACCAATCTGATGAACCAATTAGGCCTCCCTGTCTCCCTGCTCATTCTCTAACCTATGCGTGCACGAGCCCACACTCAAAGCACGAGCTGAGGTCCACTTCTGGACCAATGGCGCTTGTGCATGTATGTGAGGAGCATGGCTTTTGAGGGAGCACAAAGGGGAGGGGGTGGGTGTAGACCATGGAGCACTGAGGGAATGCTACTTTCAGAATCAGGCTAGTTTTCCAAAATTACCAACCTTGCCTTTCACCTGGGATTAAAATGATGGGATACTTTAAAATAGAATGGATTTTGGAGATATTTCTACTACAACCACTGTTTCTCTATGAGGGAAAAAAAAGGGAAGAATGTTTTCCTCCAATAGCTGCGGCCAGCCCTACACGTCAGAAAATCTTTACCTGAACGGTTAACCTAATATCTGAATATGAGGACACTTGTCTTTTTTCTTTTACTTACTTTATTAGTATTTTCTTGCTATTTTAAGAGTTGCATTATCAAAGATGAAGTTGCACTCGGCTTTTACAAAGAATGGCAGTTTTATGATCGGATTGATTCATTTTACACTCAAAGCATCTACGAATAGACTTAACCTAAAACTTGCTTTAAGCATAAATAATGCACGAATTAACTGAGGACACAGGGTTTCAAAATGTCCAAAATTCACATTTAAATATGGCCCTAAGGTTTAATCTAAATTTGGTTCAGGTTGCAGGGACACTGTGGTTCCCTGCGCTGGTAAACACAGTAAATACCAACACATTTGCAAGCATTCACTCCACAAAAGCAAATTTGAAAAAGCTCCCAGGCTTCAACTCACTCTGGAGAGAAGTTGCCTTTGGGGAGTGATGAAATTTCACATTATCATTGTAATGTAATACAAGAAATATGGCTTATTCTGAGCATTCAGGAAGACAACTTGGTTTGCTGTTTCATAATACTTGGCTGTGGGCCATTGGACTATAATCCTACTCTCAAAGGACAATAAATTCAGAGTCATTATTCTTGCTACTCGAAATAGATCTTTTGGGACGTATGTGGATCCGAGTGCAGCTGTGGGGGTGCGGAAATGGTGTTCAGAGGTAGGCAAGTAAGAAGAAGGAAAACACTTCAACAAAAAGGGCATTACATTTTCAAGCTGGGCGGCACAAAGATTAAAAAAAAAACTGTACTGCAAGTAAACATGCAACAACCTTCTACAACATTGACAACTTCAACTGTGAACCAAAATAGAGACTGAGACACAATAGCATATGGGAATGTGATCAAATGGTAGAGCGTATGAGGTCCTGGGTTCAATCCTCAGCGTCTCCAAGTGTCTTTATATTATTCTTCAATTAACCTAAAAAATGCTCACTAAAAGCTCCAGACATACAGTATAACATTGTGGAATGAGCTCCCGCACATATACAGGAAAAGCCCTTGGTTCTATCCCCATCGACATCAACTCTTTCTTCTTGCATGCCTCTGTTTTAAATACCGATCCAGATCTAGAAAATATGGGGATGTAACTCAGTGCTAGAGTGCATGCTTTGCATGTATGAGGTCCTGGGTTCAATCCCCAGTATCTCCAAGTGTCTTTATAACATTCTTCTGTTGACCTACAAGCACATATACAGGAAAAGCTCTTGGTTCTATCCCCATCGACATCAATTAGTCAACTCTATCTTCTTGCATGGCTAAACTATTGCCTCTGTTTTAAATACCGATCCAGATCTAGAAAATATGGGGATGTAGCTCAGTGGTAGAGCGCATGCTTTGCATGTATGAGGTCCTGGGTTCAATCCCCAGTATCTCCAAGTGTCTTTATAACATTCTTCTGTTGACCTAAAAGCACATATACAGGAAAAGCTCTTGGTTCTATCCCCGTCAACCTTAGTACTCTTTCTACTTGCATGGCTAAATGATTGCCTCTGTATTGAACGTGGTAGAGCGCATGCTTTACCACTGAGCTACAAGCTTACCTGTTGACCTACAAGCACATATACAGGAAAAGCTCTTGGTTCTATCCCCCATCGACATCAATTAGTCAACCTTAGTACGCTTTCATGGCTAAATTATTGCCTCTGTATTAAATACCGATCCAGATCTAGAAATTATCGGGATGTAGCTCAGTGATAGTGTGCATGCTTTGCATGTTTGAGATCCTGGGATCAATCCCCAGCATCTCCAAGTGTCTTTATAACATTATTCTGTTGACCTACGAGGCTAAACTATTGCCTCTGTTTTAAATACCGATCCAGATCTAGAAAATATGGGGATGTAGCTCAGTGGTAGAGCGCATGCTTTACCACTGAGCTACAAGCTTACCTGTTGACCTACAAGCACATATACAGGAAAAGCTCTTGGTTCTATCCCCATCGACATCAATTAGTCAACCTCAGTACGCTTTCATGGCTAAATTATTGCCTCTGTTTTAAATACCGATCCAGATCTAGAAAATATGGGGATGTAGCTCAGTGGTAGAGCGCATGCTTTGCATGTATGAGGTCCTGGGTTCAATCCCCAGCATCTCCAAGTGTCTTTATAACATTCTTCTGTTGACCTACAAGCACATATAAAGGAAAAGTTCTTGGTTCTATCCCCATCGACATCAATTAGTCAACTCTTTCTACTTGCATGGCTAAACTATTGCCTCTGTTTTAAATACCGATCCAGATCTAGAAAATATGGGGATGTAGCTCAGTGGTAGAGCACATGCTTTACCACTGAGCTACAAGCTTACCTGTTGACCTACAAGCACTTATACAGGAAAAGCTCTTGGTTCTATCCCCATCGACATCAATTAGTCAACTCTTTCTTCTTGCATGGCTAAACTATTGCCTCTGTTTTAAATACCGATCCAGATCTAGAAAATATGGGGATGTAGCTCAGTGGTAGAGCGCATGCTTTGCATGTATGAGGTCCTGGGTTCAATCCCCAGTATCTCCAAGTGTCTTTATAACATTCTTCTGTTGACCTATAAGCACATATACAGGAAAAGCTCTTGGTTCTATCCCCGTCAACCTTAGTACTCTTTCTACTTGCATGGCTGAATGATTGCCTCTGTATTGAACGTGGTAGAGCGCATGCTTTACCACTGAGCTACAAGCTTACCTGTTGACCTACAAGCACATATACAGGAAAAGCTCTTGGTTCTATCCCCATCGACATCAATTAGTCAACTCTTTCTACTTGCATGGCTAAACTATTGCCTCTGTTTTAAATACCGATCCAGATCTAGAAAATATGGGGAGGTAGCTCCGTGGTAGAGCGCATGCTTTACCACTGAGCTACAAGCTTACCTGTTGACCTACAAGCACATATACAGGAAAAGCTCTTGGTTCTATCCCCATCGACATCAATTAGTCAACTCTTTCTACTTGCATGGCTAAACTATTGCCTCTGTTTTAAATACCGATCCAGACCTAAATAATATGGGGATGTAGCTCAGTGGTAGAGCGCATGCTTTGCATGTATGAGGTCCTGGGTTCAATCCCCAGTATCTCCAAGTGTCTTTATAACGTTCTTCTGTTGACCTACAAGCACATATACAGGAAAAGCTCTTGGTTCTATCCCCATCGACATCAATTAGTCAACCTTAGTACGCTTTCATGGCTAAATTATTGCCTCTGTTTTAAATACCGATCCAGATCTAGAAAATATGGGGATGTAGCTCAGTGGTAGAGCGCATGCTTTGCATGTATGAGGTCCTGCGTTCAATCCCAAGTGTCTTTATAACATTCTTCTGTTGACCTACAAGCACATATACAGGAAAAGTTCTTGGTTCTATCCCCATCGACATCAATTAGTCAACTCTTTCTACTTCCATGGCTAAACTATTGCCTCTGTTTTAAATACCGATCCAGACCTAGAAAATATGGGGATGTAGCTCAGTGGTAGAGCGCATGCTTTGCATGTATGAGGTCCTGGGTTGTATCTCCAAGTGTCTTTATAACATTCTTCTGTTGACCTACAAGCACATATACAGGAAAAGCTCTTGGTTCTATCCCCATCGACATCAATTAGTCAACCTTAGTACGCTTTCATGGCTAAATTATTGCCTCTGTTTTAAATACCGATCCAGATCTAGAAAATATGGGGATGTAGCTCAGTGGTAGAGCGCATGCTTTGCATGTATGAGGTCCTGGGTTGTATCTCCAAGTGTCTTTATAACATTCTTCTGTTGACCTACAAGCACATATACAGGAAAAGCTCTTGGTTCTATCCCCATCGACATCAATTAGTCAACCTTAGTACGCTTTCATGGCTAAATTATTGCCTCTGTTTTAAATACCGATCCAGATCTAGAAAATATGGGGATGTAGCTCAGTGGTAGAGCGCATGCTTTGCATGTATGAGGTCCTGGGTTCAATCCCCAGCATCTCCAAGTGTCTTTTTAACATTCTTCTGTTGACCTCCAAGCACATATACAGGAAAAGCTCTTGGTTCTATCCCTGTCAACCTTAGTACTCTTTCTACTTGCATGGCTAAATGATTGCCTCTGTATTAGATACCGATCCAGATCTAGAAAATATCGGGATGTAGCTCAGTGATAGTGTGCATGCTTTGCATGTTTGAGATCCTGGGATCAATCCCCAGCGTCTCCAAGTGTCTTTATAACATTCTTCTGTTGACCTACAAGCACATATAAAGGAAAAGTTCTTGGTTCTATCCCCATCGACATCAATTAGTCAACTCTTTCTACTTGCATGGCTAAACTATTGCCTCTGTTTTAAATACCGATCCAGATCTAGAAAATATGGGGATGTAGCTCAGTGGTAGAGCACATGCTTTACCACTGAGCTACAAGCTTACCTGTTGACCTACAAGCACATATACAGGAAAAGCTCTTGGTTCTATCCCCATCGACATCAATTAGTCAACTCTTTCTTCTTGCATGGCTAAACTATTGCCTCTGTTTTAAATACCGATCCAGATCTAGAAAATATGGGGATGTAGCTCAGTGGTAGAGCGCATGCTTTGCATGTATGAGGTCCTGGGTTCAATCCCCAATATCTCCAAGTGTCTTTATAACATTCTTCTGTTGACCTATAAGCACATATACAGGAAAAGCTCTTGGTTCTATCCCCGTCAACCTTAGTACTCTTTCTACTTGCATGGCTAAATGATTGCCTCTGTATTGAACGTGGTAGAGCGCATGCTTTACCACTGAGCTACAAGCTTACCTGTTGACCTACAAGCACATATACAGGAAAAGCTCTTGGTTCTATCCCCATCGACATCAATTAGTCAACCTTAGTACGCTTTCATGGCTAAATTATTGCCTCTGTATTAAATACCGATCCAGATCTAGAAAATATCGGGATGTAGCTCAGTGATAGTGTGCATGCTTTGCATGTTTGAGATCCTGGGATCAATCCCCAGCATCTCCAAGTGTCTTTATAACATTATTCTGTTGACCTACGAGGCTAAACTATTGCCTCTGTTTTAAATACCGATCCAGATCTAGAAAATATGGGGATGTAGCTCAGTGGTAGAGCGCATGCTTTACCACTGAGCTACAAGCTTACCTGTTGACCTACAAGCACATATACAGGAAAAGCTCTTGGTTCTATCCCCATCGACATCAATTAGTCAACCTCAGTACGCTTTCATGGCTAAATTATTGCCTCTGTTTTAAATACCGATCCAGATCTAGAAAATATGGGGATGTAGCTCAGTGGTAGAGCGCATGCTTTGCATGTATGAGGTCCTGGGTTCAATCCCCAGCATCTCCAAGTGTCTTTATAACATTCTTCTGTTGACCTACAAGCACATATACAGGAAAAGCTCTTGGTTCTATCCCCGTCAACCTTAGTACTCTTTCTACTTGCATGGCTAAATGATTGCCTCTGTATTAAATACCGATCCAGATCTAGCAAATATCAGGATGTAGCTCAGTGATAGTGTGCATGCTTTGCATGTTTGAGATCCTGGGATCAATCCCCAGCATCTCCAAGTGTCTTCATAACATTATTCTGTTGACCTACGAGGCTAAACTATTGCCTCTGTTTTAAATACCGATCCAGATCTAGAAAATATGGGGAGGTAGCTCCGTGGTAGAGCGCATGCTTTACCACTGAGCTACAAGCTAACCTGTTGACCTACAAGCACATATACAGGAAAAGCTCTTGGTTCTATCCCCATCGACATCAATTAGTCAACTCTTTCTACTTGCATGGCTAAACTATTGCCTCTGTTTTAAATACCGATCCAGATCTAGAAAATATGGGGAGGTAGCTCCGTGGTAGAGCGCATGCTTTACCACTGAGCTACAAGCTTACCTGTTGACCTACAAGCACATATACAGGAAAAGCTCTTGGTTCTATCCCCATCGACATCAATTAGTCAACTCTTTCTACTTGCATGGCTAAACTATTGCCTCTGTTTTAAATACCGATCCAGACCTAGATAATATGGGGATGTAGCTCAGTGGTAGAGCGCATGCTTTGCATGTATGAGGTCCTGGGTTCAATCCCCAGTATCTCCAAGTGTCTTTATAACATTCTTCTGTTGACCTACAAGCACATATACAGGAAAAGCTCTTGGTTCTATCCCCATCGACATCAATTAGTCAACCTTAGTACGCGTTCATGGCTAAATTATTGCCTCTGTTTTAAATACCGATCCAGATCTAGAAAATATGGGGATGTAGCTCAGTGGTAGAGCGCATGCTTTGCATGTATGAGGTCCTGCGTTCAATCCCAAGTGTCTTTATAACATTCTTCTGTTGACCTACAAGCACATATACAGGAAAAGCTCTTGGTTCTATCCCCATCGACATCAATTAGTCAACCTTAGTACGCTTTCATGGCTAAATTATTGCCTCTGTTTTAAATACCGATCCAGATCTAGAAAATATGGGGATGTAGCTCAGTGGTAGAGCGCATGCCTTGCATGTATGAGGTCCTGGGTTCAATACCAAGTGTCTTTATAACATTCTTCTGTTGACCTACAAGCACATATACAGGAAAAGTTCTTGGTTCTATCCCCGTCAACCTTAGTACTCTTTCTACTTGCATGGCTAAATGATTGCCTCTGTATTAAATACCGATCCAGATCTAGAAAATATCAGGATGTAGCTCAGTGATAGTGTGCATGCTTTGCATGTTTGAGATCCTGGGATCAATCCCCAGCATCTCCAAGTGTCTTTATAACATTATTCTGTTGACCTACGAGGCTAAACTATTGCCTCTGTTTTAAATACCGATCCAGATCCAGAAAATATGGGGAGGTAGCTCCGTGGTAGAGCGCATGCTTTACCACTGAGCTACAAGCTTACCTGTTGACCTACAAGCACATATACAGGAAAAGCTCTTGGTTCTATCCCCATCGACATCAATTAGTCAACTCTTTCTACTTGCATGGCTAAACTATTGCCTCTGTTTTAAATACCGATCCAGATCTAGAAAATATGGGGAGGTAGCTCCGTGGTAGAGCGCATGCTTTACCACTGAGCTACAAGCTTACCTGTTGACCTACAAGCACATATACAGGAAAAGCTATTGGTTCTATCCCCATCGACATCAATTAGTCAACTCTTTCTACTTGCATGGCTAAACTATTGCCTCTGTTTTAAATACCGATCCAAACCTAGATAATATGGGGATGTAGGTCAGTGTTAGAGCGCATGCTTTGCATGTATGAGGTCCTGGGTTCAATCCCCAGTATCTCCAAGTGTCTTTATAACATTCTTCTGTTGAACTACAAGCACATATACAGGAAAAGCTCTTGGTTCTATCCCCATCGACATCAATTAGTCAACCTTAGTACGCTTTCATGGCTAAATTATTGCCTCTGTTTTAAATACCGATCCAGATCTAGAAAATATGGGGATGTAGCTCAGTGGTAGAGCGCATGCTTTGCATGTATGAGTTCCTGGGTTCAATCCCAAGTGTCTTTATAACATTCTTCTGTTGACCTACAAGCACATATACAGGAAAAGTTCTTGGTTCTATCCCCGTCAACCTTAGTACTCTTTCTACTTGCATGGCTAAATGATTGCCTCTGTATTAAATACCGATCCAGATCTAGAAAATATCAGGATGTAGCTCAGTGATAGTGTGCATGCTTTGCATGTTTGAGATCCTGGGATCAATCCCCAGCATCTCCAAGTGTCTTTATAACATTATTCTGTTGACCTACGAGGCTAAACTATTGCCTCTGTTTTAAATACCGATCCAGATCTAGAAAATATGGGGAGGTAGCTCCGTGGTAGAGCGCATGCTTTACCACTGAGCTACAAGCTTACCTGTTGACCTACAAGCACATATACAGGAAAAGCTCTTGGTTCTATCCCCATCGACATCAATTAGTCAACCTCAGTACGCTTTCATGGCTAAATTATTGCCTCTGTTTTAAATACCGATCCAGATCTAGAAAATATGGGGATGTAGCTCAGTGGTAGAGCGCATGCTTTGCATGTATGAGGTCCTGGGTTCAATCCCCAGCATCTCCAAGTGTCTTTATAACATTCTTCTGTTGACCTACAAGCACATATAAAGGAAAAGTTCTTGGTTCTATCCCCATCGACATCAATTAGTCAACTCTTTCTACTTGCATGGCTAAACTATTGCCTCTGTTTTAAATACCGATCCAGATCTAGAAAATATGGGGATGTAGCTCAGTGGTAGAGCACATGCTTTACCACTGAGCTACAAGCTTACCTGTTGACCTACAAGCACTTATACAGGAAAAGCTCTTGGTTCTATCCCCATCGACATCAATTAGTCAACTCTTTCTTCTTGCATGGCTAAACTATTGCCTCTGTTTTAAATACCGATCCAGATCTAGAAAATATGGGGATGTAGCTCAGTGGTAGAGCGCATGCTTTGCATGTATGAGGTCCTGGGTTCAATCCCCAGTATCTCCAAGTGTCTTTATAACATTCTTCTGTTGACCTATAAGCACATATACAGGAAAAGCTCTTGGTTCTATCCCCGTCAACCTTAGTACTCTTTCTACTTGCATGGCTGAATGATTGCCTCTGTATTGAACGTGGTAGAGCGCATGCTTTACCACTGAGCTACAAGCTTACCTGTTGACCTACAAGCACATATACAGGAAAAGCTCTTGGTTCTATCCCCATCGACATCAATTAGTCAACTCTTTCTACTTGCATGGCTAAACTATTGCCTCTGTTTTAAATACCGATCCAGATCTAGAAAATATGGGGAGGTAGCTCCGTGGTAGAGCGCATGCTTTACCACTGAGCTACAAGCTTACCTGTTGACCTACAAGCACATATACAGGAAAAGCTCTTGGTTCTATCCCCATCGACATCAATTAGTCAACTCTTTCTACTTGCATGGCTAAACTATTGCCTCTGTTTTAAATACCGATCCAGACCTAAATAATATGGGGATGTAGCTCAGTGGTAGAGCGCATGCTTTGCATGTATGAGGTCCTGGGTTCAATCCCCAGTATCTCCAAGTGTCTTTATAACGTTCTTCTGTTGACCTACAAGCACATATACAGGAAAAGCTCTTGGTTCTATCCCCATCGACATCAATTAGTCAACCTTAGTACGCTTTCATGGCTAAATTATTGCCTCTGTTTTAAATACCGATCCAGATCTAGAAAATATGGGGATGTAGCTCAGTGGTAGAGCGCATGCTTTGCATGTATGAGGTCCTGCGTTCAATCCCAAGTGTCTTTATAACATTCTTCTGTTGACCTACAAGCACATATACAGGAAAAGTTCTTGGTTCTATCCCCATCGACATCAATTAGTCAACTCTTTCTACTTCCATGGCTAAACTATTGCCTCTGTTTTAAATACCGATCCAGACCTAGAAAATATGGGGATGTAGCTCAGTGGTAGAGCGCATGCTTTGCATGTATGAGGTCCTGGGTTGTATCTCCAAGTGTCTTTATAACATTCTTCTGTTGACCTACAAGCACATATACAGGAAAAGCTCTTGGTTCTATCCCCATCGACATCAATTAGTCAACCTTAGTACGCTTTCATGGCTAAATTATTGCCTCTGTTTTAAATACCGATCCAGATCTAGAAAATATGGGGATGTAGCTCAGTGGTAGAGCGCATGCTTTGCATGTATGAGGTCCTGGGTTGTATCTCCAAGTGTCTTTATAACATTCTTCTGTTGACCTACAAGCACATATACAGGAAAAGCTCTTGGTTCTATCCCCATCGACATCAATTAGTCAACCTTAGTACGCTTTCATGGCTAAATTATTGCCTCTGTTTTAAATACCGATCCAGATCTAGAAAATATGGGGATGTAGCTCAGTGGTAGAGCGCATGCTTCGCATGTATGAGGTCCTGGGTTCAATCCCCAGCATCTCCAAGTGTCTTTATAACATTCTTCTGTTGACCTCCAAGCACATATACAGGAAAAGCTCTTGGTTCTATCCCTGTCAACCTTAGTACTCTTTCTACTTGCATGGCTAAGTGATTGCCTCTGTATTAGATACCGATCCAGATCTAGAAAATATCGGGATGTAGCTCAGTGATAGTGTGCATGCTTTGCATGTTTGAGATCCTGGGATCAATCCCCAGCGTCTCCAAGTGTCTTTATAACATTCTTCTGTTGACCTACAAGCACATATAAAGGAAAAGTTCTTGGTTCTATCCCCATCGACATCAATTAGTCAACTCTTTCTACTTGCATGGCTAAACTATTGCCTCTGTTTTAAATACCGATCCAGATCTAGAAAATATGGGGATGTAGCTCAGTGGTAGAGCACATGCTTTACCACTGAGCTACAAGCTTACCTGTTGACCTACAAGCACATATACAGGAAAAGCTCTTGGTTCTATCCCCATCGACATCAATTAGTCAACTCTTTCTTCTTGCATGGCTAAACTATTGCCTCTGTTTTAAATACCGATCCAGATCTAGAAAATATGGGGATGTAGCTCAGTGGTAGAGCGCATGCTTTGCATGTATGAGGTCCTGGGTTCAATCCCCAGTATCTCCAAGTGTCTTTATAACATTCTTCTGTTGACCTATAAGCACATATACAGGAAAAGCTCTTGGTTCTATCCCCGTCAACCTTAGTACTCTTTCTACTTGCATGGCTAAATGATTGCCTCTGTATTGAACGTGGTAGAGCGCATGCTTTACCACTGAGCTACAAGCTTACCTGTTGACCTACAAGCACATATACAGGAAAAGCTCTTGGTTCTATCCCCATCGACATCAATTAGTCAACCTTAGTACGCTTTCATGGCTAAATTATTGCCTCTGTATTAAATACCGATCCAGATCTAGAAAATATCGGGATGTAGCTCAGTGATAGTGTGCATGCTTTGCATGTTTGAGATCCTGGGATCAATCCCCAGCATCTCCAAGTGTCTTTATAACAGTATTCTGTTGACCTACGAGGCTAAACTATTGCCTCTGTTTTAAATACCGATCCAGATCTAGAAAATATGGGGATGTAGCTCAGTGGTAGAGCGCATGCTTTACCACTGAGCTACAAGCTTACCTGTTGACCTACAAGCACATATACAGGAAAAGCTCTTGGTTCTATCCCCATCGACATCAATTAGTCAACCTCAGTACGCTTTCATGGCTAAATTATTGCCTCTGTTTTAAATACCGATCCAGATCTAGAAAATATGGGGATGTAGCTCAGTGGTAGAGCGCATGCTTTGCATGTATGAGGTCCTGGGTTCAATCCCCAGCATCTCCAAGTGTCTTTATAACATTCTTCTGTTGACCTACAAGCACATATACAGGAAAAGCTCTTGGTTCTATCCCCGTCAACCTTAGTACTCTTTCTACTTGCATGGCTAAATGATTGCCTCTGTATTAAATACCGATCCAGATCTAGCAAATATCAGGATGTAGCTCAGTGATAGTGTGCATGCTTTGCATGTTTGAGATCCTGGGATCAATCCCCAGCATCTCCAAGTGTCTTCATAACATTATTCTGTTGACCTACGAGGCTAAACTATTGCCTCTGTTTTAAATACCGATCCAGATCTAGAAAATATGGGGAGGTAGCTCCGTGGTAGAGCGCATGCTTTACCACTGAGCTACAAGCTAACCTGTTGACCTACAAGCACATATACAGGAAAAGCTCTTGGTTCTATCCCCATCGACATCAATTAGTCAACTCTTTCTACTTGCATGGCTAAACTATTGCCTCTGTTTTAAATACCGATCCAGATCTAGAAAATATGGGGAGGTAGCTCCGTGGTAGAGCGCATGCTTTACCACTGAGCTACAAGCTTACCTGTTGACCTACAAGCACATATACAGGAAAAGCTCTTGGTTCTATCCCCATCGACATCAATTAGTCAACTCTTTCTACTTGCATGGCTAAACTATTGCCTCTGTTTTAAATACCGATCCAGACCTAGATAATATGGGGATGTAGCTCAGTGGTAGAGCGCATGCTTTGCATGTATGAGGTCCTGGGTTCAATCCCAAGTGTCTTTATAACATTCTTCTGTTGACCTACAAGCACATATACAGGAAAAGCTCTTGGTTCTATCCCCATCGACATCAATTAGTCAACCTTAGTACGCGTTCATGGCTAAATTATTGCCTCTGTTTTAAATACCGATCCAGATCTAGAAAATATGGGGATGTAGCTCAGTGGTAGAGCGCATGCTTTGCATGTATGAGGTCCTGCGTTCAATCCCAAGTGTCTTTATAACATTCTTCTGTTGACCTACAAGCACATATACAGGAAAAGCTCTTGGTTCTATCCCCATCGACATCAATTAGTCAACCTTAGTACGCTTTCATGGCTAAATTATTGCCTCTGTTTTAAATACCGATCCAGATCTAGAAAATATGGGGATGTAGCTCAGTGGTAGAGCGCATGCCTTGCATGTATGAGGTCCTGGGTTCAATACCAAGTGTCTTTATAACATTCTTCTGTTGACCTACAAGCACATATACAGGAAAAGTTCTTGGTTCTATCCCCGTCAACCTTAGTACTCTTTCTACTTGCATGGCTAAATGATTGCCTCTGTATTAAATACCGATCCAGATCTAGAAAATATCAGGATGTAGCTCAGTGATAGTGTGCATGCTTTGCATGTTTGAGATCCTGGGATCAATCCCCAGCATCTCCAAGTGTCTTTATAACATTATTCTGTTGACCTACGAGGCTAAACTATTGCCTCTGTTTTAAATACCGATCCAGATCCAGAAAATATGGGGAGGTAGCTCCGTGGTAGAGCGCATGCTTTACCACTGAGCTACAAGCTTACCTGTTGACCTACAAGCACATATACAGGAAAAGCTCTTGGTTCTATCCCCATCGACATCAATTAGTCAACTCTTTCTACTTGCATGGCTAAACTATTGCCTCTGTTTTAAATACCGATCCAGATCTAGAAAATATGGGGAGGTAGCTCCGTGGTAGAGCGCATGCTTTACCACTGAGCTACAAGCTTACCTGTTGACCTACAAGCACATATACAGGAAAAGCTATTGGTTCTATCCCCATCGACATCAATTAGTCAACTCTTTCTACTTGCATGGCTAAACTATTGCCTCTGTTTTAAATACCGATCCAAACCTAGATAATATGGGGATGTAGGTCAGTGTTAGAGCGCATGCTTTGCATGTATGAGGTCCTGGGTTCAATCCCCAGTATCTCCAAGTGTCTTTATAACATTCTTCTGTTGAACTACAAGCACATATACAGGAAAAGCTCTTGGTTCTATCCCCATCGACATCAATTAGTCAACCTTAGTACGCTTTCATGGCTAAATTATTGCCTCTGTTTTAAATACCGATCCAGATCTAGAAAATATGGGGATGTAGCTCAGTGGTAGAGCGCATGCTTTGCATGTATGAGTTCCTGGGTTCAATCCCAAGTGTCTTTATAACATTCTTCTGTTGACCTACAAGCACATATACAGGAAAAGTTCTTGGTTCTATCCCCGTCAACCTTAGTACTCTTTCTACTTGCATGGCTAAATGATTGCCTCTGTATTAAATACCGATCCAGATCTAGAAAATATCAGGATGTAGCTCAGTGATAGTGTGCATGCTTTGCATGTTTGAGATCCTGGGATCAATCCCCAGCATCTCCAAGTGTCTTTATAACATTATTCTGTTGACCTACGAGGCTAAACTATTGCCTCTGTTTTAAATACCGATCCAGATCTAGAAAATATGGGGAGGTAGCTCCGTGGTAGAGCGCATGCTTTACCACTGAGCTACAAGCTTACCTGTTGACCTACAAGCACATATACAGGAAAAGCTCTTGGTTCTATCCCCATCGACATCAATTAGTCAACTCTTTCTACTTGCATGGCTAAACTATTGCCTCTGTTTTAAATACCGATCCAGATCTAGAAAATATGGGGAGGTAGCTCCGTGGTAGAGCGCATGCTTTACCACTGAGCTACAAGCTTACCTGTTGACCTACAAGCACATATACAGGAAAAGCTCTTGGTTCTATCCCCATCGACATCAATTAGTCAACTCTTTCTACTTGCATGGCTAAACTATTGCCTCTGTTTTAAATACCGATCCAGACCTAGATAATATGGGGATGTAGGTCAGTGTTAGAGCGCATGCTTTGCATGTATGAGGTCCTGGGTTCAATCCCCAGTATCTCCAAGTGTCTTTATAACATTCTTCTGTTGACCTACAAGCACATATACAGGAAAAGCTCTTGGTTCTATCCCCATCGACATCAATTAGTCAACCTTAGTACGCTTTCATGGCTAAATTATTGCCTCTGTTTTAAATACCGATCCAGATCTAGAAAATATGGGGATGTAGCTCAGTGGTAGAGCGCATGCTTTGCATGTATGAGGGCCTGGGTTCAATCCCCAGTATCTCCAAGTGTCTTTATAACATTCTTCTGTTGACCTACAAGCACATATACAGGAAAAGCTCTTGGTTCTATCCCCGTCAACCTTAGTACTCTTTCTGCTTGCATGGCTAAACTATTGCCTCTGTTTTAAATACCGATCCAGATCTAGAAAATATGGGGATGTAGCTCAGTGGTAGAGCACATGCTTCGCATGTATGAGGTCCTGGGTTCAATCCCCAGCATCTCCAAGTGTCTTTATAACATTCTTCTGTTGACCTACAAGCACATATACAGGAAAAGCTCTTGGTTCTATCCCTATCGACATCAATTAGTCAACCTTAGTACGCTTTCATGGCTAAATTATTGCCTCTGTTTTAAATTCCGATCCAGACCTAGAAAATATGGGGATGTAGGTCAGTGTTAGAGCGCATGCTTTGCATGTATGAGGTCCTGGGTTCAATCCCCAGTATCTCCAAGTGTCTTTATAACATTCTTCTGTTGACCTACAAGCACATATACAGGAAAAGCTCTTGGTTCTATCCCCATCGACATCAATTAGTCAACCTTAGTACGCTTTCATGGCTAAATTATTGCCTCTGTTTTAAATACCGATCCAGATCTAGAAAATATGGGGATGTAGCTCAGTGGTAGAGCGCATGCTTTGCATGTATGAGGGCCTGGGTTCAATCCCCAGTATCTCCAAGTGTCTTTATAACATTCTTCTGTTGACCTACAAGCACATATACAGGAAAAGCTCTTGGTTCTATCCCCGTCAACCTTAGTACTCTTTCTACTTGCATGGCTAAACTATTGCCTCTGTTTTAAATACCGATCCAGATCTAGAAAATATGGGGATGTAGCTCAGTGGTAGAGCGCATGCTTCGCATGTATGAGGTCCTGGGTTGAATCCCCAGCATCTCCAAGTGTCTTTATAACATTCTTCTGTTGACCTACAAGCACATATACAGGAAAAGCTCTTGGTTCTATCCCCATCGACATCAATTAGTCAACCTCAGTACTCTTTCTTCTTGCATGGCTAAACTATTGCCTCTGTTTTAAATACTGTTCTAGATCTAGAAAACATGGGGATGTAGCTCAGTGGTAGAGCGCATGCTTTGCATGTATGAGGTCCTGGGTTCAATCCCCAGCTTCTCCATGTGTCTTTATAACATTCTTCTGTTGACCTACGAGCACATATGCAGGAAAAGCTCTTGGTTCTATCCCCGTCAACCTTAGAACTCTTTCTACTTGCATGGCTAAACTATTGCCTCTGTTTTAAATACCGATCCAGATCTAAAAAATATGGGGATGTAGCTCAGTGGTAGAGCGCATGCTTTGCATGTATGAGGTCCTGGGATCAATCCCCAGCATCTCCAAGTGTCTTTATAACATTATTCTGTTGACCTACGAGGCTAAACTATTGCCTCTGTTTTAAATACCGATCCAGATCTAGAAAATATGGGGATGTAGCTCAGTGGTAGAGCGCATGCTTTACCACTGAGCTACAAGCTTACCTGTTGACCTACAAGCACATATACAGGAAAAGCTCTTGGTTCTATCCCCATCGACATCAATTAGTCAACCTCAGTACGCTTTCATGGCTAAATTATTGCCTCTGTTTTAAATACCGATCCAGATCTCAAAAATATGGGGATGTAGCTCAGTGGTAGAGCGCATGCTTTGCATGTATGAGGTCCTGGGTTCAATCCCCAGTATCTCCAAGTGTCTTTATAACATTCTTCTGTTGACCTATAAGCACATATACAGGAAAAGCTCTTGGTTCTATCCCCGTCAACCTTAGTACTCTTTCTACTTGCATGGCTAAATGATTGCCTCTGTATTGAACGTGGTAGAGCGCATGCTTTACCACTGAGCTACAAGCTTACCTGTTGACCTACAAGCACATATACAGGAAAAGCTCTTGGTTCTATCCCCATCGACATCAATTAGTCAACTCTTTCTACTTGCATGGCTAAACTATTGCCTCTGTTTTAAATACCGATCCAGATCTAGAAAATATGGGGAGGTAGCTCCGTGGTAGAGCGCATGCTTTACCACTGAGCTACAAGCTTACCTGTTGACCTACAAGCACATATACAGGAAAAGCTCTTGGTTCTATCCCCATCGACATCAATTAGTCAACTCTTTCTACTTGCATGGCTAAACTATTGCCTCTGTTTTAAATACCGATCCAGATCTAGAAAATATGGGGAGGTAGCTCCGTGGTAGAGCGCATGCTTTACCACTGAGCTACAAGCTTACCTGTTGACCTACAAGCACATATACAGGAAAAGCTCTTGGTTCTATCCCCATCGACATCAATTAGTCAACTCTTTCTACTTGCATGGCTAAATGATTGCCTCTGTTTTAAATACCGATCCAGACCTAGATAATATGGGGATGTAGCTCAGTGGTAGAGCGCATGCTTTGCATGTATGAGGTCCTGGGTTCAATCCCCAGTATCTCCAAGTGTCTTTATAACGTTCTTCTGTTGACCTACAAGCACATATACAGGAAAAGCTCTTGGTTCTATCCCCATCGACATCAATTAGTCAACCTTAGTACGCTTTCATGGCTAAATTATTGCCTCTGTTTTAAATACCGATCCAGACCTAGAAAATATGGGGATGTAGCTCAGTGGTAGAGCGCATGCTTTGCATGTA
>NC_089216.1:7417957-7425457 GCF_963930695.1 Labrus bergylta | reverse complement strand
CTACAAGCACATATACAGGAAAAGCTCTTGGTTCTATCCCCATCGACATCAATTAGTCAACCTTAGTACGCTTTCATGGCTAAATTATTGCCTCTGTTTTAAATACCGATCCAGATCTAGAAAATATGGGGATGTAGCTCAGTGGTAGAGCGCATGCTTTGCATGTATGAGGTCCTGGGTTCAATCCCAAGTGTCTTTATAACATTCTTCTGTTGACCTACAAGCACATATACAGGAAAAGTTCTTGGTTCTATCCCCGTCAACCTTAGTACTCTTTCTACTTGCATGGCTAAATGATTGCCTCTGTATTAAATATCGATCCAGATCTAGAAAATATCAGGATGTAGCTCAGTGATAGTGTGCATGCTTTGCATGTTTGAGATCCTGGGATCAATCCCCAGCATCTCCAAGTGTCTTTACAACATTATTCTGTTGACCTACGAGGCTAAACTATTGCCTCTGTTTTAAATACCGATCCAGATCTAGAAAATATGGGGATGTAGCTCAGTGGTAGAGCGCATGCTTTGCATGTATGAGGTCCTGGGTTCAATCCCCAGTATCTCCAAGTGTCTTTATAACATTCTTCTGTTGACCTACAAGCACATATACAGGAAAAGCTCTTGGTTCTATCCCCATCGACATCAATTAGTCAACCTTAGTACGCTTTCATGGCTAAATTATTGCCTCTGTTTTAAATACCGATCCAGATCTAGAAAATATGGGGATGTAGCTCAGTGGTAGAGCGCATGCTTTGCATGTATGAGGTCCTGCGTTCAATCCCAAGTGTCTTTATAACATTCTTCTGTTGACCTACAAGCACATATACAGGAAAAGCTCTTGGTTCTATCCCCATCGACATCAATTAGTCAACCTTAGTACGCTTTCATGGCTAAATTATTGCCTCTGTTTTAAATACCGATCCAGATCTAGAAAATATGGGGATGTAGATCAGTGGTAGAGCGCATGCCTTGCATGTATGAGGTCCTGGGTTCAATCCCAAGTGTCTTTATAACATTCTTCTGTTGACCTACAAGCACATATACAGGAAAAGTTCTTGGTTCTATCCCCATCGACATCAATTAGTCAACTCTTTCTACTTCCATGGCTAAACTATTGCCTCTGTTTTAAATTCCGATCCAGACCTAGAAAATATGGGGATGTAGGTCAGTGTTAGAGCGCATGCTTTGCATGTATGAGGTCCTGGGTTCAATCCCCAGTATCTCCAAGTGTCTTTATAACATTCTTCTGTTGACCTACAAGCACATATACAGGAAAAGCTCTTGGTTCTATCCCCATCGACATCAATTAGTCAACCTTAGTACGCTTTCATGGCTAAATTATTGCCTCTGTTTTAAATACCGATCCAGATCTAGAAAATATGGGGATGTAGCTCAGTGGTAGAGCGCATGCTTTGCATGTATGAGGTCCTGGGTTCAATCCCAAGTGTCTTTATAACATTCTTCTGTTGACCTACAAGCACATATACAGGAAAAGTTCTTGGTTCTATCCCCGTCAACCTTAGTACTCTTTCTACTTGCATGGCTAAATGATTGCCTCTGTATTAAATACCGATCCAGATCTAGAAAATATCAGGATGTAGCTCAGTGATAGTGTGCATGCTTTGCATGTTTGAGATCCTGGGATCAATCCCCAGCATCTCCAAGTGTCTTTATAACATTATTCTGTTGACCTACGAGGCTAAATTATTGCCTCTGTTTTAAATACCGATCCAGATCTAGAAAATATGGGGATGTAGCTCAGTGGTAGAGCGCATGCTTTGCATGTATGAGGTCCTGGGTTCAATCCCAAGTGTCTTTATAACATTCTTCTGTTGACCTACAAGCACATATACAGGAAAAGTTCTTGGTTCTATCCCCGTCAACCTTAGTACTCTTTCTACTTGCATGGCTAAATGATTGCCTCTGTATTAAATACCGATCCAGATCTAGAAAATATCAGGATGTAGCTCAGTGATAGTGTGCATGCTTTGCATGTTTGAGATCCTGGGATCAATCCCCAGCATCTCCAAGTGTCTTTATAACATTATTCTGTTGACCTACGAGGCTAAACTATTGCCTCTGTTTTAAATACCGATCCAGATCTAGAAAATATGGGGAGGTAGCTCCGTGGTAGAGCGCATGCTTTACCACTGAGCTACAAGCTTACCTGTTGACCTACAAGCACATATACAGGAAAAGCTCTTGGTTCTATCCCCATCGACATCAATTAGTCAACCTCAGTACGCTTTCATGGCTAAATTATTGCCTCTGTTTTAAATACCGATCCAGATCTCAAAAATATGGGGATGTAGCTCAGTGGTAGAGCGCATGCTTTGCATGTATGAGGTCCTGGGTTCAATCCCCAGCTTCTCCATGTGTCTTTATAACATTCTTCTGTTGACCTACGAGCACATATGCAGGAAAAGCTCTTGGTTCTATCCCCGTCAACCTTAGAACTCTTTCTACTTGCATGGCTAAACTATTGCCTCTGTTTTAAATACCGATCCAGATCTAAAAAATATGGGGATGTAGCTCAGTGGTAGAGCGCATGCTTTGCATGTATGAGGTCCTGGGATCAATCCCCAGCATCTCCAAGTGTCTTTATAACATTATTCTGTTGACCTACGAGGCTAAACTATTGCCTCTGTTTTAAATACCGATCCAGATCTAGAAAATATGGGGATGTAGCTCAGTGGTAGAGCGCATGCTTTACCACTGAGCTACAAGCTTACCTGTTGACCTACAAGCACATATACAGGAAAAGCTCTTGGTTCTATCCCCATCGACATCAATTAGTCAACCTCAGTACGCTTTCATGGCTAAATTATTGCCTCTGTTTTAAATACCGATCCAGATCTCAAAAATATGGGGATGTAGCTCAGTGGTAGAGCGCATGCTTTGCATGTATGAGGTCCTGGGTTCAATCCCCAGTATCTCCAAGTGTCTTTATAACATTCTTCTGTTGACCTATAAGCACATATACAGGAAAAGCTCTTGGTTCTATCCCCGTCAACCTTAGTACTCTTTCTACTTGCATGGCTAAATGATTGCCTCTGTATTGAACGTGGTAGAGCGCATGCTTTACCACTGAGCTACAAGCTTACCTGTTGACCTACAAGCACATATACAGGAAAAGCTCTTGGTTCTATCCCCATCGACATCAATTAGTCAACTCTTTCTACTTGCATGGCTAAACTATTGCCTCTGTTTTAAATACCGATCCAGATCTAGAAAATATGGGGAGGTAGCTCCGTGGTAGAGCGCATGCTTTACCACTGAGCTACAAGCTTACCTGTTGACCTACAAGCACATATACAGGAAAAGCTCTTGGTTCTATCCCCATCGACATCAATTAGTCAACTCTTTCTACTTGCATGGCTAAACTATTGCCTCTGTTTTAAATACCGATCCAGATCTAGAAAATATGGGGAGGTAGCTCCGTGGTAGAGCGCATGCTTTACCACTGAGCTACAAGCTTACCTGTTGACCTACAAGCACATATACAGGAAAAGCTCTTGGTTCTATCCCCATCGACATCAATTAGTCAACTCTTTCTACTTGCATGGCTAAACTATTGCCTCTGTTTTAAATACCGATCCAGACCTAGATAATATGGGGATGTAGCTCAGTGGTAGAGCGCATGCTTTGCATGTATGAGGTCCTGGGTTCAATCCCCAGTATCTCCAAGTGTCTTTATAACGTTCTTCTGTTGACCTACAAGCACATATACAGGAAAAGCTCTTGGTTCTATCCCCATCGACATCAATTAGTCAACCTTAGTACGCTTTCATGGCTAAATTATTGCCTCTGTTTTAAATACCGATCCAGACCTAGAAAATATGGGGATGTAGCTCAGTGGTAGAGCGCATGCTTTGCATGTATGAGGTCCTGGGTTGTATCTCCAAGTGTCTTTATAACATTCTTCTGTTGACCTACAAGCACATATACAGGAAAAGCTCTTGGTTCTATCCCCATCGACATCAATTAGTCAACCTTAGTACGCTTTCATGGCTAAATTATTGCCTCTGTTTTAAATACCGATCCAGATCTAGAAAATATGGGGATGTAGCTCAGTGGTAGAGCGCATGCTTTGCATGTATGAGGTCCTGGGTTGTATCTCCAAGTGTCTTTATAACATTCTTCTGTTGACCTACAAGCACATATACAGGAAAAGCTCTTGGTTCTATCCCCATCGACATCAATTAGTCAACCTTAGTACGCTTTCATGGCTAAATTATTGCCTCTGTTTTAAATACCGATCCAGATCTAGAAAATATGGGGATGTAGCTCAGTGGTAGAGCGCATGCTTCGCATGTATGAGGTCCTGGGTTCAATCCCCAGCATCTCCAAGTGTCTTTATAACATTCTTCTGTTGACCTCCAAGCACATATACAGGAAAAGCTCTTGGTTCTATCCCTGTCAACCTTAGTACTCTTTCTACTTGCATGGCTAAATGATTGCCTCTGTATTAGATACCGATCCAGATCTAGAAAATATCGGGATGTAGCTCAGTGATAGTGTGCATGCTTTGCATGTTTGAGATCCTGGGATCAATCCCCAGCATCTCCAAGTGTCTTTATAACATTCTTCTGTTGACCTACAAGCACATATAAAGGAAAAGTTCTTGGTTCTATCCCCATCGACATCAATTAGTCAACTCTTTCTACTTGCATGGCTAAACTATTGCCTCTGTTTTAAATACCGATCCAGATCTAGAAAATATGGGGATGTAGCTCAGTGGTAGAGCACATGCTTTACCACTGAGCTACAAGCTTACCTGTTGACCTACAAGCACATATACAGGAAAAGCTCTTGGTTCTATCCCCATCGACATCAATTAGTCAACCTTAGTACGCTTTCATGGCTAAATTATTGCCTCTGTTTTAAATACCGATCCAGATCTAGAAAATATGGGGATGTAGCTCAGTGGTAGAGCGCATGCTTTGCATGTATGAGGTCCTGCGTTCAATCCCAAGTGTCTTTATAACATTCTTCTGTTGACCTACAAGCACATATACAGGAAAAGCTCTTGGTTCTATCCCCATCGACATCAATTAGTCAACCTTAGTACGCTTTCATGGCTAAATTATTGCCTCTGTTTTAAATACCGATCCAGATCTAGAAAATATGGGGATGTAGATCAGTGGTAGAGCGCATGCCTTGCATGTATGAGGTCCTGGGTTCAATCCCAAGTGTCTTTATAACATTCTTCTGTTGACCTACAAGCACATATACAGGAAAAGTTCTTGGTTCTATCCCCATCGACATCAATTAGTCAACTCTTTCTACTTCCATGGCTAAACTATTGCCTCTGTTTTAAATTCCGATCCAGACCTAGAAAATATGGGGATGTAGGTCAGTGTTAGAGCGCATGCTTTGCATGTATGAGGTCCTGGGTTCAATCCCCAGTATCTCCAAGTGTCTTTATAACATTCTTCTGTTGACCTACAAGCACATATACAGGAAAAGCTCTTGGTTCTATCCCCATCGACATCAATTAGTCAACCTTAGTACGCTTTCATGGCTAAATTATTGCCTCTGTTTTAAATACCGATCCAGATCTAGAAAATATGGGGATGTAGCTCAGTGGTAGAGCGCATGCTTTGCATGTATGAGGTCCTGGGTTCAATCCCAAGTGTCTTTATAACATTCTTCTGTTGACCTACAAGCACATATACAGGAAAAGTTCTTGGTTCTATCCCCGTCAACCTTAGTACTCTTTCTACTTGCATGGCTAAATGATTGCCTCTGTATTAAATACCGATCCAGATCTAGAAAATATCAGGATGTAGCTCAGTGATAGTGTGCATGCTTTGCATGTTTGAGATCCTGGGATCAATCCCCAGCATCTCCAAGTGTCTTTATAACATTATTCTGTTGACCTACGAGGCTAAATTATTGCCTCTGTTTTAAATACCGATCCAGATCTAGAAAATATGGGGATGTAGCTCAGTGGTAGAGCGCATGCTTTGCATGTATGAGGTCCTGGGTTCAATCCCAAGTGTCTTTATAACATTCTTCTATTGACCTACAAGCACATATACAGGAAAAGTTCTTGGTTCTATCCCCGTCAACCTTAGTACTCTTTCTACTTGCATGGCTAAATGATTGCCTCTGTATTAAATACCGATCCAGATCTAGAAAATATCAGGATGTAGCTCAGTGATAGTGTGCATGCTTTGCATGTTTGAGATTCTGGGATCAATCCCCAGCATCTCCAAGTGTCTTTATAACATTATTCTGTTGACCTACGAGGCTAAACTATTGCCTCTGTTTTAAATACCGATCCAGATCTAGAAAATATGGGGAGGTAGCTCCGTGGTAGAGCGCATGCTTTACCACTGAGCTACAAGCTTACCTGTTGACCTACAAGCACATATACAGGAAAAGCTCTTGGTTCTATCCCCATCGACATCAATTAGTCAACTCTTTCTACTTGCATGGCTAAACTATTGCCTCTGTTTTAAATACCGATCCAGATCTAGAAAATATGGGGAGGTAGCTCCGTGGTAGAGCGCATGCTTTACCACTGAGCTACAAGCTTACCTGTTGACCTACAAGCACATATACAGGAAAAGCTCTTGGTTCTATCCCCATCGACATCAATTAGTCAACTCTTTCTACTTGCATGGCTAAACTATTGCCTCTGTTTTAAATACCGATCCAGACCTAGATAATATGGGGATGTAGGTCAGTGTTAGAGCGCATGCTTTGCATGTATGAGGTCCTGGGTTCAATCCCCAGTATCTCCAAGTGTCTTTATAACATTCTTCTGTTGACCTACAAGCACATATACAGGAAAAGCTCTTGGTTCTATCCCCATCGACATCAATTAGTCAACCTTAGTACGCTTTCATGGCTAAATTATTGCCTCTGTTTTAAATACCGATCCAGATCTAGAAAATATGGGGATGTAGCTCAGTGGTAGAGCGCATGCTTTGCATGTATGAGGGCCTGGGTTCAATCCCCAGTATCTCCAAGTGTCTTTATAACATTCTTCTGTTGACCTACAAGCACATATACAGGAAAAGCTCTTGGTTCTATCCCCGTCAACCTTAGTACTCTTTCTACTTGCATGGCTAAACTATTGCCTCTGTTTTAAATACCGATCCAGATCTAGAAAATATGGGGATGTAGCTCAGTGGTAGAGCGCATGCTTCGCATGTATGAGGTCCTGGGTTCAATCCCCAGCATCTCCAAGTGTCTTTATAACATTCTTCTGTTGACCTACAAGCACATATACAGGAAAAGCTCTTGGTTCTATCCCTATCGACATCAATTAGTCAACCTTAGTACGCTTTCATGGCTAAATTATTGCCTGTTTTAAATTCCGATCCAGATCTAGAAAATATGGGGATGTAGGTCAGTGTTAGAGCGCATGCTTTGCATGTATGAGGTCCTGGGTTCAATCCCCAGTATCTCCAAGTGTCTTTATAACATTCTTCTGTTGACCTACAAGCACATATACAGGAAAAGCTCTTGGTTCTATCCCCATCGACAT